>NW_019524351.1:0-6886 GCF_002814215.2 Seriola lalandi dorsalis
AAGGCATAAAAAGTCATAAAATTGTCATAGTATGGTAAGGCATAGAAACAAATAGTATAGTAAGGCATAAAAATGCATAAAACAGCATATTGTAAAAAGGCAGAAAAACGACATAGTATAGTATGGCATAAAAAGTCAAAAAAATGTCATAGTATAATGAGGCATAAAAAGTCATAAAATTGTCATAGTATGATAAGGCATTAAACAAATAGTATAGTAAGGCATAAAATGCATAATAACTGCATAGTGTAATTAGGCATAAAAACGACATAGTATAGTATGGCATAAAAAGTCAAAAAAATGTCATTGTATAATGAGGCATAAAAAGTCATAAAATTGTCATGGTATGATAAGGCATTAAAACAAATAATATAGTAAGGCATAAAAATGAATAAAAACTGCATAGTGTAATTAGGCATAAAAACGTCAAAAGACAACATAGTATAGTAAGGCATAAAAGGCATAAAAACGTAATGGTATGGTAAGGCATAAAAAGTCCCAAAAACGAGATGATATATTAAGGCATAAAATTTAAAAAAACGACATAGTATTGTAAGTCATAAAAACGACATAGTGTAGTAAGGCATAAAAACGACATAGTATAGTGAGAAATAAAAATGTAATAGTATAGTAAGGCATAAAAACGCCATTGTATAGTAAGACAACAAAAGTCATAAAAGGTCATACTATAATCAGGCAAAAAAAGGTCAAAAAACGACATAGTATAGTCAGGCATTAAAGGGAAAAAAACCACATAGTATAGTAAAGCATAAAAAAAAAAAACGATAGTATAATAAGGCATAAAAACGACATAGTATATTAAGGCATAAAAGGCAATAAATTACATAGTATTGTAAGTCATAAAAACCACATAGTGTAGCAAGGCATAAAAGGCCAAAAAACAACATAGTATAGTAAGGCATAAAAACGTCATAGTATAGTAAGGCACAAAAAGGCAAAAACACGACAAAGTATAGTAAGGAAAAAAATGTCATAAAAATGTAAGAGTATAATAAGGCATAAAAATTGTCATAGTATGGTAAGACAAAAAAACTCATAGTGTAGTAAAGAATTTAAAAAATATCATAATATAGTAAGGCATAAAAATGTCCTGAAAACGTCATAGTATAGTAAAGCATAAAAAACTTCATAGTATAGTAAGGCATTAGAGTCGCCAATTAATCTAATTTGCATTCTGTCAGAGAGAACCTTGCAGGCCCACTGCTTATTATAGTATGGGATCAAAATGTCATAGTATGATAAGGCATAAAAGGCATAAAAAGTAAAGTCAGGCATCAAAACAACATAGTATAGGTAGTGTTAAAAAAGACATAGTATAGTAAGGCATCAAAAGTCATAAAAACATCATGGTATAGTAAGGCATAAAAGTCATAAAAACGTCCAAGTATTGTAAAGCATAAAAAGTCACCAAAACGAAATAGTATAGTGCGGCAAAAAATGTCATAAAAATGTCATAGTATAATAAGGCATAAAAAGGTCATATTATAGTATGGCATAAAAATACTTAATTTCTGTAATAAAAATGTCATGGTATATTAAGGTATAAAAACGTCATCCTACATTAAGGCACAAAAAAACATCAAAAAAACATCCTAGTATAGCATGGCATAAAAAGTCATAGTATGGTGAGGCATGAAAAATGTAATACAAATGTCATAGTATAGAACGGCATAAAAAGTCATAGTATAGTAAGGCATAAAAAACGTCATTAAAACTTTATAGTATAGTAAGGCATAAAAATCGACATAGTATATTAAGGCATAAAAAAATGGCATCAAAACATCATAATACAGTATGGCATAAGAATTCATAGTATAGTAAGGCATAAAAAATGTCATGGTATGGTAAGACATAAAAACTCATAGTGTAGTAAAGAATTAAAAATCATCATAGTATAGTAAAGCATAAAAAACTTCATAAGGCATTAGAGTCGCCAATTAATCTAATTTGCATTTCTGTGGACTGCAGTAGGAAGTCGGAGTAGTCAGAGAAAACCTCGCATGCCCACTGCTTACTCTTCCACCTCATAAATATATCAATGTATAGTAAGGCATAAAAACATCAAAGTATAGTAAGGTATAAAAAACTCAAAGTAAGTCACAAAAAAACACCATAGTATAGTTATGGTATACAAACGTCATAGTATTGTACAGAATACATACTGTAGTAAGGCATAAACTCCACACAGTAGTAAAGCATACAGTTTAGATAGAAAGAACCCACGCAGGCACAGGGAGAAAGGGAAAAATTCATACAGAAACTCACACTGACTCAAATGACATGATTTGAGTCCATTTATCAAATTTTGTGCTGCTCCCTCTGGAGGCACAAAAGGTTTCATACAACCTTTCATCACATGTACAGTCCCTAACACCTTTAAATACAAATTTGCAGTGTGATTTATGATCTATCTGACCAAAATCAAAGGAACTTTTTCATAGTAATTTCGAACTCTGAAATAGTGAGATGCTATCACTGGATTTCATGTGTATATGAAAACAGATACATCAGCTTAACATTTGCTTGCACCAACAGAAATGAAAGTACCAGTTCTCACCCCTCAGCCTACTTGTCATTCTGCTCTCCACAGGTTCTTCTGCTTTGCCTTGATCCCATGTTGGCAGGCGTGAGCTGGCCTCTGGAAGGGTCTCATTGTTTGTAGCAGCTGTTTATTCTGCCTGTCTCAGGAGCTCAGAAGACGGCCAATTACCAGGATTTAGGCTGTAAGGAAACAGCTGAGGTGCAGGCAGCTAAACCGCCTGCTTGTCCTGCCGTGTTACTATTATTGTGTGTGTGTGAGTGACTCTTGGATGGACTGAGATGTGGGATCCAGGGAGGAAATTCACAGATATTATCCTCTAATAAACAAACAAGGAGACCCGCTGCATGTGGCTGTGCATGTTGGGCCTGTTTACAAGTTGGAGGGAAATGAAAATGGATCAGACTAACCTCTGAACACCAGCCCTGAACATGAGACCTGTTGTATTGCAGGGCTTTGTGGTGTGACTGCGACTGGGATTATGTGAGTTTACAGCAAGGAGGAAGAAATGTTTTGCGTGGTTGGAGTTTGTGTAAGCGTTGTCTCGCCGGCAACGCAGCACGGCGCATGTACGAGCAACTGCGGTCAGGGAAATCATGTGAATGAAAACTTGACACCAGGTATCAAAGCAGAGATTTCCTGCATTCCCTCGCCCCCAAAGACCCATTCCTGTTCCATTTCATGAAAAGTGTGTCTCCCTTTCTGTGAGAGCAGTTTACTCTGGCAACTCCACCACCTACATTTATCCATTTCCCAATGCTCTCAGGTCAGAACAATGTGCATGCCTCCACAGTCTGTTCTTACAAACGCAATTGACCCTTTTTGTTTAAAACTGGCATGTGTCACATTTTTTCCCCTGTTTCAGACCCGCTCACAAAACAAAATGAAGATGATGTCCACCTGGAATAACACCCGGCATGTCCTCATTTGGCCAAAACACAGCGTTTGCTTGCGGTTCCGTGTAAGCATAGCTCTCTCCCTCTTGTTTCTGGTGGTTTCTGAAGACGTTTATTATGAGAAATGAAGACAGGAAATATTTTTCAACTGCCTTAGGTTAGCTCAGCAATGAGGGGACTCAAAAACCGCCCCGTAACAGAGCTGAATCCAGAGGAAGACCTGAAAAATGTGGCTTTAATACAATAATGGAATCAAGAAGACAAACTCATGGGATATAAGTAAACGAAACGTCTTGTCTAATACTAAAAATTGTGATCCAAAAAAAGGAGTATGGATCTAATTCTGACTTGGGTGTGAAAAGCTTGGATCAAAAGGTTTTCTTCATTCTGAACACATGTATGAGCAAGTGATTCAAAGAAATGTAAGTGTTTGCAGGTCATCCAAAAATCAGAATTAATACTGAAATAACACATTGTTCCCAGCGCATACCGACCTCATTAATTAATTTAGTCAGTAATCTATGTAAGCACTCTGCAGTGGAATTCCTCGTCAGTGTTAGCTAATGTTTCCATTGGAAGTTCCCAGTATCATGTAAACTCATGCTGCACTCATCTACAGACGTGCCCTTTGGGGAAAATATGCTAATTTAAGGGGTGCAATTTGCAAATCGCTAACGCTTTGTCTCCCGTGTGATTATCTCTGATTCACACGGTGTCCATGATCTGAGCAGTGGCCTGCATGCATCACCTCCTCAAACACCCATGAAGTTAGAGCTGATCCAAAACAGCCCCAGTCCCGAAATGATTGCAAGGCTGGACCAAGTTTTTAATCAGTCGGTTCTTTCAGGAATCTAACAATTAGGCCCAGCAATTTTTCTCATATTTGTGTCCAAGGTCCAGGAGTAAGCAAAAGACAAAGCCCTGGCTCTAATGAACAGGGGCTCCTTGGAGCATCCTTCACAGCAAGGTAACTAATTATTTCAGCATGCCACGGGAGTCATATTTCCTCATCAAATAGGAAATGATTTTCAGAACGTCTGCGTTCTTGGATTTCATTCCGTGTGGTTTCGCCCCGCTGTCGGTGAACTTGAGTTTCTGGCGGACTAAATGGCCAAGGTGAAGTCTGGAGTCTGTCAAGTCATAGGGCGAGCCAAGCGAGAATCTCCACTTGTCTGTCTCCTGCGCCGAGATAACCGTGCAGTTCCACGACTCCTTTCAAATCTTTCAGCAGCACGGAGAGGAGGCATGGATGAAAAAAAAAACTGAAGGGAGAAGCTATAGGCAGCATGGAATATCACTTAGTTTTTCAATGGAAAATGTGGCTCAGGGAAGGCGGGGTTTGGCCGGCTCAGTGCAGTGAGGGATGAGAGGTCAAAAAACCTGATAGGATTATTTGAGGAAGTTTCGGGGTGAGCCATCTCACAGGGCCACGCTGAGGTCCAGAGGCAGCTGATGCACAGGAAAACCAGCAGAGCAACACGTTGGTTGTTTGGCCACTCTGCTGGCTGTCGTCTGATTGGCTCTGACTGACAATGGAACCACAGGATAAAGGGCCTTCCAGCACTGGGCAGCATTTAGTTTGTGGCATTTGCTGCTAACCAGCATGGGAGCAGCTGCTGTCAATATCTTTATTCTCTGTCTCTTAAATCACTTCAGTAACTCTTTCTGCTGCTGCCCTCTTGAACTCCGGAGAGGCAGATTTCGATCTGATCCCGGGTCAAACAAATAAAGTGAGATGCCCAACATCCTTCTAAAGGTAGCAAAAATACACAGGAGATAGCAAACGCTGGGGCCCAAACCACTAATGTGTGGTATGTGGTTGACGCAGCTCGCTGTTGTATACATTCAGCTCTTTCAATGGTTTGTCATGATTAGTTTGTTTAGCTCTCAAAAACCACCCCGACTTGTGTGTCATAAACAAACATCTCCTACACTGCGATCAGTGTCGAGCGGTGGCCCATGGTTAGAATTAAGACTTTAGCCTGGTGACATCAACAAAGGAAAACTAAAATTGCCTAAAGTGGCAGTTTACAGGCACGAATTTGTGTTTGTGTTTTGTTTTTTCCTCACAGAGAATTGGGCTTTCAGATGATAAACACACAGACTCCTGCACATAAACTGAGGCTGTTTAGAGAAGATTAATTATTAGCTGAAATGTCTAATATTTGTCTTTAAAGCTGCACTATAATATATTTTCATATTGAAAATAAATCTAATAACTTTATTTAAAGTGAAAGAGGTCACCGGTAGTGATGAACCCACAGAGGATTATTGCCTAACTGTGCAGTTTGTTTTTTGCATCTTGTAACTAATTGTTCTAATGCTATGCTAGCTGCCCAGCAACAAACAGCAGACAGTTTCCAGCTAGCTAGTAAACAAAGTGGGAGATAAAAACAAACAAACTCTATCTAGTAGACATCTCAACTAACACATTTCCCATTTATAAGGTGATTACAGCAAGTGGCCAAAAAATCTGTTAATGCAAATAAATAGAAAAGCAGCAAAAGCTTGTGAATATTAACATTAACAATGAGCAAACATAAGATGCCTTTTATTTCCTTTAGAGGTTTATTCATTGCTTTGACCAAGTAACAACTGTTTTTAAAAAAGAAACTTTACATGAGAGCAAATTGGACAATACAAGGAGATATGCATTTGGTCATTGGATTGAAAATCCAGTCTCTATCAAAACAAACAAAGAAAAGAAAATCTGAATTTATATAACTTAACAATAAAAAAACAAACTATGGTCACCACTTTCTTTGTTTTTACAAAGTCTGTAATAATAATTTATAGGCTTTATTACACACCGTTGCTTTCCATTCGTCAGCGTGGTTGTGAAAGCAGGGTTTGAGCTGGAGAAATATGTGTACAGTACCAAAGTCTTGGTAAGTAGAAACCCCTTTGTTAGTACTCATAGTGTCTGTGTCGGGGAGTGACTGCAGGTAGGAACAACAAAGGCTGCTCTGTGGTCTCTGAAGCCTCCTCCTCTCGCTCCATCTCTTCGCAGCGAGCGGGTATCGTGTGAGGTGTGAGGGTCGCGAGTGGTCCAGAGGTTCAGAGGTGCGATTAGAAACACAAGGAGCAGGCCCGGCACTACCCCGCAGCTAGCCGGCCTGGATCAGGTGTATAAAAAACACATGTGGAAGCCCACAACCCCCACTGCATAAGCAAATAATGCCTGGGGATTGGCTAGTGCGATTCATTTCATTATACTTCCATAGGCACGCTAACAGGAATAATATACGGTTGTCCTTCATTTCTTTTACTTCGCATCACCTTCATGTAAAACCACTCAATGGAAGCTGTGTGTTTTCTGATTGAAAACCAAGAATTGTAAGTGCAGCTTTTTTTTTTTTTTTTTTAACAGTTTGCACATTCAAGACACATAAAAAGGTCAAAAAGTCACTTTGTGCAGCTTCACTCCCCC
>NW_019524351.1:6921-289598 GCF_002814215.2 Seriola lalandi dorsalis
ACAGTCTGGGTTGTCAAAAAAATCAAAACTGCACAATTCATGAAGGAGTGTACATTTTGACACACATAAACAGTACCTTGAAGATATACATAAAATTAAAAAGTCGGCACAGAGAGCCAACTTCGGTTTCTCCCATAAGTCCACCAGTTTGTGAACTTGGCATCCCTCGCCGCAAACGTTTATACCATATGCACCGTACATAAGTACTTTCTATAAAAAAAAGATTCTTTCCATTGGATGACAAAAGAAGCTCTTAATGCGGTATGGTTAAGTAAAACCAAGTACAAAGTTTTGAACAAAAACAAAACCACACATATACAGACTCACAATAACAAATACTTTGAACACTTGCTCTGGCGACAAAGAGATAATACTGAAGTGTGTATTTTTGAAGACAAACAAAAAAAAAAGAAAGCGAGGGGGAGGAAGTCAAACTTTTAAGTCTATCCTCTGGCTTCTTGTAAACTGTAATTTAAATGTAATGCTAAACAGCTGAGAGGGCTGAGGATCAAAAGGCTGGGGGAGCTGGTGCTGGCTTTTTATTTATTTTTTAATTCACTCCGGACTGTCGTGTTCTGAGCAAGAAAAAGTGAAAAAGGCAACACTGTTCACACACACAAAAAAACACTGATACTGCAAAGCAAAAACATCCCTTTTAGGTCATGGCATTCTTCCATTAGAACAAATACTGTATTGAACCCTTTACGAGATGCCAGTGGATCTACGTAGACCTGTGTCGCTGCTGCGTAGGTGCATGTGACTTCATTTGGGTCCAGCTGGGAATTTGTGCACGTTTCAGCAACTAAAAGCCGTGATAAGACAGGAATCCTTTGCTGGTTAGTGAAATCCAAGGCTGAGATGTGGAGAACGTTGGCTGTTTATCGATCTTCTGCTCATGTTAGAGCGACTTATCTCTGTATCCAACAGTTCTTGATGGCCTGCCAGAAACAAGAGGCGGACTGAGACAAAACAGTGTTCAGTTTACAGTCAAAATGAAGACTCCAGTCAAAACAAGAAAAGAGAATTAATGCTGGGCATTTTCTGCGAGTGTGTTTCTGTGTGTGTCCGTGTGTGTTCGTGTGTGTGTGTGTGTGTGTGTGTGTGTGTGTGTGAGTTCATCAGTGCCTCAGATGGTGAGCTCACTCAGTTCTTAAGGCACAGGCTGTTATGGTGGATTTCCATTCACAAAACAAATCATGAATCACGACTGTGACACTAAACTTTGTAAAATATTCCTTCACAAATTCCAAATAGGCACCTCAGTATCTGTACTTTGCATTGACCACAGTCGGTGAGTTATTTGTCTAAATAACCAAAAGGCACTTTGGCAAAATACACATTTTGTAGCGTAAAAAAAGAAGAAATAAAAAAAAAAAATCAGACTCATCCAAAAATAAGTTAACATTACAAAAGTGTCTTGTTTTAGGAAATACTGCAGTGAGACTATCACCAACACTTGTCTATCGCACATTAACCCAGCAAAGAAAAGGATGGTCAAGGCCTCTGTTGCACTTTTTAAGACACCAATAACAACCAAAAAGAATGAGAGTTCTCTTTTTGTTCCACACTTCCTCGCCTCAAACACCCCCCATCCTTACACAACATTTCTCTTTTCATGTCGGGTGGGGGGGGGGGGGTTTATTTGGACTCTGGCGAGCTTGCTGAAACAGGAATGTTTGCTGGTTTGCATAGAGAGACGGGAGGGTGACGTCAGGGCTAATATTTCTGCATCAGCGGCACTTTAACAGTCTTGATCTCTGCTATATGGGAGGACTTCTGGATGATGCAGCTGGTGGTCCCCGAGGCGCTGTCCTTCCCCTGCGCCAAGTTGGTCAAGGCCATGGCGGCGTTGATCTCCTTCCAGTACGTCTCGTCTTTGCCCTTCACCTTCTCCTTTTGCGCAGCTGCGACGCCATTGCCGCCACTGATGATCAGCACAACATGCAAACATGCGCAGGGAAGAACAAAACAGAGCGGGGGGGGCATTAGAGGTCAGGTTGTAATGGATGAAAAAAGAGGATTTGATCTGGACTGCAAGGTAAGAGAAAGTCCACTCACCTGTCAAATTTACTTGATCCATGGTCTGTGGTTTCTGAAAGCACAAGAAGAAGAAAAAAAAGGTTAATTTTGCAGTTCTTTAGGGTCAATGAGGATTTATTGAAATCTAAAGAGGTGTGTGCGTGTGCACAGGCTTTTGTGTGAGGTCTGCATGTGTACACCGTGTCCTGTGCAAACATGTGTTGCTCTGTTTTCTCTCTTTACTCAGATGCTGGACAAAAAGGACGTTTTGCAAGAAGCCGTCAAGAAACAAGGTGACTAATAGGATCAAGTTGAAAGATGTTTCTTATGACTCATAAACTCCATTCTCTAATATTTTGTTCAAAAACAAATGGGCCCCGGCCAACGTAATTGAGTTGTCTGAGGAAATCAGATTGAAAATGACTGAGCGTAAAAGATTTGAGTGGGAATGAAAAGACAGCAAGTGAGTCAGTGAGAGAAAGATGGATGTCTGCTCGCTTTTTTTTTTCTTCTCTCTCTTCAAATGGGAGCAATCTCTATCTCATATGTAAAACATTAGCAGGGAATAGCAAAGTCATTAAACAATGAAACGAAACTTTTCTTCAGGGCAGCCGAGAGTGTTTACTTCAGCGTGCCGTTCACTCAGAGAGAAAGACCATGTGCACGTCTGTGTTTGTGTGTGTGTTTGCGCTGAACCTGTCCTCTCTCTCTCGGGCCCAGCTCTCGGTAGGTTTTTGCCCGGCAGTGAAAACGATGACACAGGCTTGGCGTTTTCATGAGGCATTAAAAGAGACCAGAGCATCTGGATTTCCTCGCTGTGCAGCTTCCAGGCGCTTTCTTTAAGTTAACTAAACACACAGCTAAGGCCCCGTGATCTTTTAAGAAGTTCAGTCTTGACCAGGTATAGCCGACTCGCCGACTTGAGAACGTTCAAAAGAGGGCACATTCTCTTAGAAATCTCCATTTAGTCGAAAGGCACCAAAGAGTTCGTCTTACCTACGTCCATTGCGCAACAATAAGTTCTTGCTCTCTTGCATGTGACTTTTTTAATCACCACCACAAACACATCTCCCAGCCTCCTGCAACCCCACGCCATGTTTCCCAGTAAAGCAAATGTCTAAACCTGAGCAGCCGTTTTAACGATCCCCTTCCCTGCGCCACCGTCACCGCAGCTCGACAGTGGACGGGCGTTCCTGTGCATTCCCTCCTGCTAATGAAAATCTGCACCCTTCATTTTGCGCTGGAATTTCATTCCCATGATAGTTATGAGGGACTGGAAAAGGTTGCACGAGGACACTGTGTTCGGGGTTTTAGCATTGTCACAGACGGCCACAGAGACGGAGAGCCAAAAACTCCAAACTCCTCTGGCGTCGGAGAAAGCACACACTAGATTTTTACCGTTCTGCTTTGTCACCTCTAACCTCGCCAAAGCCCTCCGTGGACTTTCCAAAGATCTGGATTCAGTGTCCAGGATTTTGCAAGCTGCCATAAGTGCCTAATTATTCCCAATGCCTTGCTCTGTTCCTCCCTTGTTTTCCAAAAATGTTCCCATGTAGCGTGACCCACACTGACGGTGCCGGGTGTGCAAGGCCCTGGGCTAATGTGGGCCTGATTATGAAATTTCCTGTAGTTTTCCCGTTTGTTCTGTAATAGGTGTATTCCACAGAGAGAGATAGACTTCACTCCCCAGTTTTCCTCTGCTGATCATTCTTAGACAGGAGAAGAGAGGAATGTGTGCGCACGTGTGTGAGGGAGATGAGGACATGATAACCCAGAAGTACAAACCACAGACTGAGATTTTCGGTTTTAGTGCGTCAAAGCGTTCCAACTAAATCCTCGCATTCTCCTCTTGTCACAACTCCCTGCCGCCCTATCTTTCCTTCTGCCTTTATCTTGTTTTATCTTGCTTTATTATTGATATTCCTCCGGTCCTTCATCCTCTGTCCTCCACTCGATCACCTCTTGCTGCAGCGGTCTTGCTGTAACACCCTCTGATCCATGTACTCGAGACTGACCATTCCAATGCAGCCCAGCCAAAACAAATGCAGTTTCCTTTCTATGCTTTAATAAAGGGTGACTGTGTTATGCTCAAAAGCTGTTTTTGAAAGCCCTTGATTTTATCCATCTCCTGTTTTTCTTATTCTCTTTTTAAAACCATTTTTCAGCCACTTATTTTTTTAGCCTAAATTGTGAATATCAGGTAGATACATGAGGACTGGAGGCATCCTCTCTGCACCCTCATCTCCATCTACTCTTGATTGTTGCCAGCGCTCCACAGCGGATTGGTCCTGATTAAAAATATGCACTGATCTCCATAATCACAGCGCTGTAATTATAGGCCAATTGCACTGTTTTCATGTGTTGTTTATGTTCCCCCAAGACATATTAGCTCAGTGTTTACTGCTGCGGTGCCCCGTGTATAGATTGGTTGGTGACAGCAGCGAAAAGGTCAAACGCGGTGACATCAAAGACAAACAACATGCAGAAGAAAGTGTTCTGTGAAGTGCGATGTGTGTTCCTGTCCATCCACAACCTTAAGTGTTTCCAGTGTCAGTGTGTGTGAAGCAGCCACTGTCCAGATGCTGCATTCGGAACATGCAAAACAGTGTTTTCAAGGGCCAGATGGAGAAGGTGTGGATGCAACGTTGACCCAAGCCATCCTGATCTCCAGGACCACCTCCCTACCCCCACCCCCCCTCACACCATCCCCTGTTGGACTAAGCATCAGTCTCTGCCTACGGGGACACCAGACCCCAGGATCTAGGAATGCACCACTGCATACAAAAACTCTATTTCCAAAGCCATGTGCCTAAAACATCTAAAACTCAGATTTTTTAAAACAAGAGTGGTGCCAAAGACTCAATAAATCACCAATAAATCACAGAGGACATTTTATTATTTTCTTTTTCTTTTTTCCCTGTTTTTTCTTTTCTATTTTTTTTCTTTTTTGCTTTCTACTTTGCTACCGAACACTCAGTCCACTTTGCTGTTGCCTTTGGGCTTCACCGACAGCGGGGTTTCACGGACCGCCAAAGGGGAAAGCTAAGAAGGCTGATGGTTTCTGGCGTCGTGGTGGAAGTCCAAAAATACTAGCTCACTTAGCATCACCGCGGGGTGATGGAGGGAGAGCAAAAAGAGGGTAAAAAAAAAAAAAAAACACACACACCCTGACAAGCTTTAACAAAACTTGGTGAAAATGAGGGAAAACAAGCAGGGGCTGACAAATTACAGGGGGAATGAGGTTACACCTGTTAAGACGACTGTGGAGGAGAGTGGTTGACTATCATCATTACCATCTGGTGCTGTTGTTAGCAACATACAACAATAAACAAGGCAGGCTAAGTTGCACAAACCGAGGGCTGGGCTGAATTTGGCAGACAAATAAACACACACACAAAACACAAACGTTTTATACGAGATTTAAGTTTCATGCTTTTAGGTGGTGGTCTTATCCAAAGTGACTTAGAATAAGTGTCAATTCTTAGGTCATAAATTAGTCATTGGTGGCTTTACAATGTTCCCACGACCATAAAAAGGAACGGAGGAAAGTGTTTTGTAAAACAGAACAGGTAAGAGGAAAGGCAAGATAAAGGAATGGTTTGACATTTTTGAGGAACGTGCTTAGTTGGTTTCTTTCATTAGCTATGTAAGGAGATGATTAGCTTAGCTTAACATAAAGACAGTAAGCAGGGGCAAAAACCTGGCCTGGTTGCAGCACCTCTACAATTTGTGGTTGAGATTTAGAGGGTCTTTTGTTTTGAAACTATTTGATGAATTTTGGCGAAGGCCCGCCAAGCTGTTTCCTCCTGCTTCCGGTTGTTACGCTAAGCTAAGTTATCCATTCCATCTTCACAGTTAATGTAGAGGCATGAAAGTGCCGTTGATCTTCTTATGTTTCTCAAAATGTCAAATAACTCCTTTCAGAACTTCGGTGTGAATATTACCTCAATATTACCTTACTAGCTTTTTCCAGAGCTTTAAAACCTTGTTATCACGTGACCAAAGTTTCATACAAGTATGAAACGAAAATTCCATCAATTTTTAAGAACAGTTGAAATCATAAAAAATAAAAGTTACCACTTTGTCATAAAGTCCTTTAAAGGTTTGTAAGTCGGAACATTTGGCTTTCTTAATGGTTAATGACTCATTTACTTATACCTTATAGATTACATTTAAAGTAATGTTATTATTTCTATTAAACCATTAAGTTTACAGCTATGAGGGTTAATAAGTAATTAATAAAGGGCTAATAAACCATAAAGTCTGCTCTCACTGTAAATAAAGTAATTGATAAATGGTCACAAGTTTCTCGGCTTCTATATATATGTCAGCAGTAAAACTTTAACTTTGTTAGTCATCAGAAATTACAAATGTTATATTATTGATAAATTCCATTAAGTCTGCTGTTAATCTTAATAATGACTTGATACATAAAAAGCAGCTAAATACTGATGTCCTGCTGCAGGAGGATAAACACCAGTCAGAGAGTTTTCTTGACAACGTGTCAGTGCAAAAGCTGTTCACAGAAATGCCTAAGAAGTATCATTCATTGATTTATTAACAATTAATACAGCCATTAGTTTTCACTAATAAACCCCTTATAACCCTGTTCGTATCAAAAAGTTGTGCGTTGCTGGGCAGAAGATGGACATAGTTTACTTTGACAGAAATGAAAAGATTATTCTACCACTGCAGGCAGACTGAAAGTTGGACACACAAACACACACACACACACACACACACACACACACACACACACACACACACACACACACATACACACACACACTAAACTGAGGAAATGATCTAAGCTGATTTCCCTTTAAGCACCTGATGAGAACCAGAGTGGTGTTGCAGTCTTGACAATCGGCTTGCCGCTGACCTGTGCAACCACAATACAGGTCAAGATGAGAACAGATCACAGAGTCATTAAGCAGCCTCTTTGTTATCTAACACAGCCGCTCCAGGGTCTGAGCATGAGTCAGGACTTACTGTCAACACAGGTGAGTCATAATGCTGCTCTGGACAGAAGTGTATTATCCTTAAGCCACACTTCACCTCCAGCAACGTCTGTGTCATGACGCTTACCGGATGTAAAGTCTCATTGAGATTACTGAATGTGCAGACAAGTGACTGCATGGACCAGTTGCCTCGAGCCAAATCTTTTTGATTCTGTCCAAAACAGGAAATGACAAACGCTTCAGGCGATTTACAGCGACGTTTATTGATGCTATCTTTGATTTGACACCAACCCAAGCCACAGTCTTGAGCGTGAGGTGCAACAAAGAGTGATCGCTCGCGCTTTCAGGCTCCCAGATCTATCTTTTATATGTTTCTTTAATGATCTGTGCTTTTTATAATGTCAAGAAGGGTCTGTAAATGAAGTTAGAGATGCCTTGGCACTTTGCTGCCTTGCATTCTGCCAACGCTGCTTCTATATTACCCCTCCCAGCCGTTTCTCTCTCTCTCTCTCTCTCTCTCTCTCTCTCTCTCTCTGTCTCTACGGGTGGTGAAAAGTCTGAGTCTGAGACTCCAAAGAACCAAACTGTCAATTCCACTCAGTTAGCCAAAGACATCATACACGGCGTGAATTTAATGCCTTCTCCATTTGCCCTGACAACGCTTTCATCACTTAAAAAAATAGTGAATAATTAGCTCTTATACTATTTAACAGAACATATGCACAGCGCTGCAGCCAGACAGATACTGAGCCTCTGCCCAAAAATGACTCTCCCATCCGCTGCATTTCTTTTTCTGTGTGACTTTTTTTCCGTGTCTGCCCGGCAGATGACACACTGGTGTGGCTGCGGTCGGGGCAGATAACCAAGACCCAGCAATGAGGATTGCCTTATGTCGTCTTGCTAGATGGAGAAATAATAACAGTGTTTCAGATGTTTAAACGCTGCCAGGTTGTCATTGTGTTTACGAGTGCCAGTAAACAGAGTGTAATCAGGGCCCCAGTAAATCAGCCAAAATGAGAAGAGTGTCTCGACAGGGAAGTAAATACGTTGTCATGGCAAGTGTGCGAGTGTCTTCTTTATGTGCTTGTGTGGATGTGTGTGTGTGGACTGCCAGGGTGTCATGAACAAACAACAAAAAAAAAGAAAAAAAAAACCCAGCCTCATCATGAGCAGAGATCGGGGTTTGGGATTTGGCGTGACAACAGATGATCGCATGAAAATGATCATCACAAAAAGATTGAAAAGCAGACAGCGATAGCATCTGAGGATCAGAGGGCTCATACTTCAAATACTGACTTCATGACAACAGGGACGCATCGCTGATGATGAACAGATGAGCCTGTTATCACTGCTCTGACACAACAGGTACAAGAGAGACAAAACAGAGCCGACCCATTTCATCACAGGTTTGTGAGTAACATCCTCGGGGGATGAGTGGCTGTTGTTTGCGGTAACAAAAAAACACACATCAGGGGGTAAAAAAAAGCAGAAACCACGAGTAAACATTATTTGGATTTTTAAGTGTTTTCATGTGCCCAAAAATATCCTTTTTTTTGGGAGCTGGAGGCCAAATGATATGTTTGTGCTGCACTCACTGCATCATTATGTTGCAATTCTTCTCAGTGGTAGGTTGTTGAATTGCCCTCTCACACTCCTGGGGGATTTCTGTGTGTGTGTGTTCTGTGTCCTCACTGGGTCACACCTCTGCTCTCTCATTAAACCTCACCCTCACTCTCTGCTCTCCTCCGTCCCGTGGGAACACAATGGAAGCCTATTGTTCTAGACACGGCTCAGTTTTTAAATGGAAACAATTTGTGTTTTATACAGACCAGGGCAGCGCGGCTTGGTTTCCCTGACTAGGCAGGCAGCTGTGCTTTCTGAGTCTGATGACCCGATTGTGTGTGTGTGTGTGTGTGTGTGTGTGTGTGTGCGCGTCCCAAAAAGCTTTGGCACGCTGATGATTTAAAAACGATCAGGTTGAGAGGGCTCATTATTCTGCACTCCTCCAGTTCTATGTTAGGGAGCTGCATATAAACAGTTTCTGTGTCGATGTTTGTGTGTTAACACTTCTCCGCAGGATGACGGCTCGAATGAACACTGTCTCAGTCTGCTGCTGTCTTCTCTGTTTGCCTCGCACCCAGCCTCTGTTTAGTGGTCGGAAGCCGATATCTCATCTTCCAGTGACAGAGGTTCACCATCAGGGTTTTTCTTTTTCTTTTTTTTTTTTTCTTCCTCACTTTCTCTGTCTTCTTATCCACCTTTCCATTCGCATGAAGCTGCACCACAGCTTGATGCCAGGATTATACCTCACCTCTGCCAACTCCCAGTCGTTCCCACCATTGGACCAGCCACACCCAGAGGGACACTTCACAGCCTCTCAGCTCCATCACTGACGACTCCACAGAGTGCAAATGACTTTAGAGTATGTGTTTGTAATATAGTTGGCTAGTTAGTTATATTATCTATTGTGTCATGCACATTATATGACACTGAAATTTTATTGCCGTGGTTTAACAAAAATAAATTTACAATCTCCTGTTCAGGTTCCTATAGAGATTTCTTATAACCATCCATCCAGAAAAAGGAAAGGGAAACAAAAGTGCATGAGCATAACTGTGCACATGGAGATGACTTTTTTCAAGAGGAAATTTGTTTTTAACTATGTTTGCACCAAACCTCAACAGACCATCTTTCTTTATACGTGAGGAATAATTTAAAGCTCTTATTCGGACACATGCAAGAACCAGGGTGGTGGAAGCATCTGTACATGCATATGTGGGTATATTTATCTTTTGCTACACACACATATACACACCAAGACACGTGGACTACACTTTGTTTGTACACCATCACCATCCTAAACCCAAGTCCTCACTCTAAACCTACTTTAAAGGGTCACTTCAGCCAAATTACGAAGCGACTTTTCGACTTGCTCCTGTCATAAAGAGTGATGAAGATACCTGCTTCAGCCACCTCGATACAAGGGAAGTGACTGGAATTTCATCCGTGGTGCTCACAGCAGTGAAAAAATAACACTTTCACTACATAAAAAGAGGCTACATTGATATAAACTATATTTTTATATCACAATTTCAAACAATAGAAATGAGCAACAAATTTCATGTCATTAAATCCCTATTAATATGTTGGTTATCAGATGTAGAACTCATCAACTAAGAGAGCTAAATGAAGAACAGCATAATGCTATGAGTTCTCTGTGTAGTTGTTTTATCTAAGCCAATTATCCTTTTAATAAAACTAAAATACTTTTAACAATTTATCATACTCAATTCTTTTAAGTAAAATATTTATCTATGAATCTGCACAGCAACTCAGCCTGCTGACTTCTTTTTTTCATAGTAACTGACAATAATTTCAATTAATATTGTATAATTATAATATATTTTACATAACAGTTACCTACTTTGTTAGATTGTTGGAAAAAATTTCTAATAAAAAAAAGGTTTGAGAGGTTCGGGAACCACTGGTCCACAGCTGGAAGTGATGTCTCCGGATTATCCAGCGTCACAAGGACACTGATTTTGGAGAGACAACTTTACTGTTGAATTTTTCAAAGGAAATTTTTGAATACTCCGAGGAGCAGAAATAAAATCCTCATCATCTCCATTGCTCTGGCAGAAGGTAGAAGAAAAGAAAACTATCTCCATGGCCAGACAACACTATGAGTAAGTGCAAAAATAGCAATATTTTTTTGTAATTTGGGTGAACTTTGCCTTCACAGTGGTTTAATTGTTTGTCTCACTCGATCACTAAGTCCAAGTTTTATGTCTAAAACAGCCACTTAAAGTCAGGCCAGGCCAGCTGCCCTCACTCTGGCAGACTTCCCTATCTTTATGAGAAGAAATTCAAGAACTTACGCACACTTATGCACACACTCATTTCTTCCAACCACACGCTCTGTGTCTCTTAGTCACTGCCACCATGTTGTCTTTTTCTCCAACAGGCCACTGCTGGAGAAACTCAGCTCTTGATCTGGATGGAACAAGTGCCTCCCTCTCCTCTCCTCTTCGCATCCCCTCCACACTGACTCCCGAAGCCCAACCTGAACCCAGTGAGTCTTGGCAAAAACTGCCGTCTTGGAACAACATCCCTGACATCCTCCTCTCTCTGTCTTCCCCTTCTCCTTTCCTATGAAAGTGTGGAAAGACCAGTTTTTAGCCAGTTAATCCACATCTCTGGATTCCAAAGATGTGGAGCTCTCAGCCATCACTGTCTTGGAGTGTTTCATAGTCACCGAGAGGCCCCATGTTGAGCATTATCTACGGTAAATTACACCACGTGTCATCAGTCAGCAAATGTGACATCAGAGTCTTAAATCTGCCACAACAGCCACTATCCCTCAACAGCACTGCTGAATAAATCATCACAGTTGAAAAGGAAACAAAAGAGACAATAACGGTAAAGGAAATCCAGTATATCTTGTTAGTCAAAATATGAAAATAGCCAAGATAGAAATCTCTTTTTTATCATGAACAACCATCACATCTTTCTATCTTTATACCTCAAGAAAAGAAATCCAAACATTCTTCTTCTTTTCCACATTAAGACAACTTTTCTTCCATTCACCTGGACGACTCCAGAGCTCCTTAAGTGCCACTAAACTCTCCAGGTTTCAATAACTGTCTGGCGCTCACTGCAACCTAATTTGAAAGGCCCTCAGGATCTCAGCTGCTGCTGTCAAACGCTGCTGTTTTCATTGAACAGATTTCTGAGAAACGTATGTGTTACACTGCACCTGACTTGGAAATGAGCTACTTTACTGCTGCGTTGTATG
The DNA here is from genome assembly GCF_002814215.2 of Seriola lalandi dorsalis. Classification (NCBI taxonomy): domain Eukaryota; kingdom Metazoa; phylum Chordata; class Actinopteri; order Carangiformes; family Carangidae; genus Seriola; species Seriola lalandi. Next base: position 18,697 of record NW_019524351.1, read on the forward strand.
TCCAAAAGACTCTGGCTTAGATATCTGTTGATGAGAAATGCCATAAACACATAATAACAGACAAAAATAAATAATTAGACCATTTTGGCAGCATTAAACACATAAATTCAATGTATAGCCATGCCAGACATTCCTATGTTCCTCTCAGGATGAATTGTAATAAAGTTGGTGATCCCTTAACTTTGTTAAGCACTTTGGTTTATAACCAAATCACTAAAAAACTAATGCTATTCCAATCAGCCTCAACTGTCTTTTGTATTTATCATTAAGTAGCAAATGTTAGCATGCTAGCATGCTAAACTAAGATGGTGGACATGGTTAAAACACTGGTAAACACCAGCATATTTACATTGCAACATGTTACTTCAGTACAGCCTCACAGAACTGCTAGCACGGCTGTAGACTAGTGGTCTTGTTAAATTATACAGAGTAACATGCAGCATGGAAACAATGACAGAAAATGGAAAAACAATAAAGATGCCGTCTAAAATTATTTTTAGCCATGCTAGTAGTAGTTTGAAACATATCAATAGCTGTTAGTTGGACTGTCAAGTCTTGTGGTTTTGAGTTAGATGTCTTGACAACTTTTGGATGGATTGCCACGAATGAATGAATGAAATCTAATAACTTCGGTGAGCTAACTAACTTTTGATCCGACACTATCATGGGATCAAAGTTTGTCCAATAATAAAATCAAACCTGCAAAACTTTAGACATTCCCATCTGCTTCAACTGGACTTTGTGTTGTCGGGTGTAATTAGCTAACATTAGCATGATAACACTCAAACGTTACCTTCTACAAATCAGCAAATTAGCATTTTCATTCTGAGAATTTTAGCATGCCGATGTTAGCATTTAGCTGACATAGCTGCTAACATGGCTGTAGACCCTTAGTCTTCATCAGAAAATCAGGGGGAAAAAACATTGTTATCTTAATTTAATAGATACACTTTTGACTGAGGCACATTAAAATCAAATTATTGGAAACTTGCTGGTGGCCACTGACTTGCTTTCAGCTATCTGTACTTTTCCACATCAATAGAGACATTGGCAAGCACTCTCAATTCACCATCAGGCTACTGTGCTCAGCTGTAACCAGAGTCCATAAAGGAGAGAACCTGAGAAAACGTAGCCCTGTCAACCTCGTGTAAAATGTCTGACCGAGATCTCTTAGTCTCCATCCGCAGAAACGTTGGGAGTTATTTGGCGTATAATGATCTATATGATATCAGACGGGGCGAAATCTGGTACTGAGCAAGAAGAAAAACATTCAGCCAGATTCCTGCCATTTAATATCCCATTAAAGGGTAATTTGGCATGAAACCCCTGGCATGTGTGATGGAATTCTACTGCTCCTTGTGTTCAATGAAATTCCCCACAGGCTTTGGCCTGTAGGTGTGTGTGCATGTGGCTGTTTGTACTGGATGTGTGTGTGTGCCTGTGCTTGTATGAGGCCTGTGAATGGTACATGAGTGTGTGCGTGTGTGTGAGTCCTTTCAAGCCAGCAGAAGTTTAGTTTTCCACTGGGGTAAATCTACACTCTCCATCTCCTGCCACGTCTGACTGCCCTCTGTAGTCACAGATAACACTGTAGGCTCAGGCCGCGGTCACAACAGCCAACTGGCCCATTAATGGACTTTTAGCCAATGGTATGATGGTTGCCAGGCACGCCACTTTCGCTTTGACCAATCACAATTGTTTTACAGGCAGGAATTCAGCAAAAGAGCGTGCCAAGAGACATCGTTTGTGCTCTTTCTTTCGAGTTCAAATTCTTTTCCTCCTTGCTGCCTGAAAATGTCAGACGTTTTGTCATTGTCAAAAAGGAACTAGGGGGAACATAGAGGGAGCTTAAGTCTGATTTATTCTGTCTGTTTTTCTCTGTGTACCTGATATAAGTACAGATTTATGTGAAATCTGCTACTCTGGGAAACATTTTTCTCTTATTATAAAAACACAATAAAACTATTTGTGAAGAGGAATGTGCTCACTACAAAAAATATCTGGAATATGCAGCCCACAGGAGAAAAAAGGAAATGATGCAAACCCGAGCTTAAAATTATTCCTCTCTGTCTCCCTCTTTCATTTGTTCTGTCTACGTCGGCGAGATCAGGTGTGGAATTAAAATTTCATTTTCCCGACTTTTCTTTGTTTCGTTTCTTCGACTGGGCAATCGGAGCGGAGGGCCCCAGCAGGTGTTCGATCCCATGAGTCAACACGGCTTCAGAGAAGTTTCCATGTGTGGACTCAAAAGCTTTTCTTGCATGTAACAGAGTAACACTTCTGTAAAGGTGCCAGAGCCCGAGAAATCCGAGAGGGAGACGTCGGTGCCAAGAAATTATATTAACCATAGAGATAAAATAGTTACTCTCTATTAAAAACAGCAAGCCAGCCAGGTGAATTAATCTTTTTCTGGGATTTCTCTTATTAAAATCTGGTAGAGAGGGAGTTATAAGTCTCACTTGGTCTATCCATCTCTTTCTTTCCTTCTCCATCTGTGAGACCCAGCAGGTGCTTCGCTGTGAAAAAGCCTGATGTTCGTTCAGGTCACAGGGTTTTAAGCTTTTTGATCAGGACGACTGTAACCGTCGCAGTCGCTGATGCATTTCATACACACACACACACACACACACTTACACTCACACTCCACCCTCCATCACGCTCAGATAATATGAAACACATTTGTCCATAAGACGAGCTTTGAATGAAACACAATAAAACCGGCTCTTCCCCCCACACAAAGCTTCCCCCATCCTCCGTCACTCCGTCACCTACACCTTCAAATCCGGCCCCTTCAGGGACTCAGTCCACGCTCAGCAGAAAGTGAAAACATCACTATCGCTTATGAAGTGAACAAAGGGGCCAGTGTTCTCAGCTGAAGAAGACAGATCTGACCTTGATTGTTCACAGCTCAGACAAGTTGTGAAGTGAGACACTGTTAAAGCTTTTGTATCACGCAGAGTTCTGTGATTCGCACTAAACTCACTGCACGGAAGAATATGAGCGTCCATTAGGTCCTGATTTAATGTAATGTAGAACAACCGGTTTCCATCATGTGTGTAGAAGAAGGCTCTCTGGACAGTCATAACCCTCAAACAATGCATGCTGGGAAGTTTGCTAATATACTAACTGTGTTTCTTTAGAAAATTAATTTGATAAATTGAGTGAAATCAAGTCACAAGACTTAATTTTTATATTCATATTTATAAATAGAGTTTATAACTAGAAATTTTAAGTTGGAACTGATATGAAATCAATAAAACTTATATTTACATTAAATTAATGATAAATGATTAGTTGATTCTACTGTTCCTGTATTATGTTTTACAGTGATTAGATTTGAAACTGCAAAATCAATTTGAATTTTTTAAAATGTATCCAGCTTGTTTTTCATTCACGTTACAGAGTTGAATCTTGCCTGAAATAAACTGTCGTCCGGCAAAGACGCCCTAAATAAAAACACGTGAGTAACAAAGTCTGTAAGGCGACATTTTTTAAAGGATTATTTCCTTTCAGAGACTTTCATTTCTGCCCATTTGTGCCAAAAACACAATATGTTCCCAGAGTGGAACATATTGTACTAACCAATATGAAAACAGGCAGAGAGAGGAGAATAAAACAGGAGCTAAACCAAAGAAAGGTTTCATCTCACTCTGAACGCTGTTTTTCATCGTGTAGGGAGGAAAACAAGGCCAGACACCTTCAACTCTGTCGGACATCTGCAGCAATAATGTAAACATGACCGGCAACAACTTGTTAATGTTATGTTGCCTTTGCTGGGGAAACTAAAACGAGACATTGATCTGTATAGTTTTATATTTTTTCTCTTTTTTAAAGCCAAAGTAAATTGACTTTAATCTAAAAAAGAAATGCATTTTTTATGTATCACATTCACCCAGTCTGCTGACACACAAACACAGCCTGTTTTCCCTGTCCTGGCTCTCCCAGCAGGACCTCATGGCAGGATCAAAGACTTGCCAAACAGTAGCATGAAAGTGAGCATGTTCCACATGGCCTTGTTGTGTCTGGCCTAGCCTGGTCAGAGGAGCTGGCTGGGGGGAATTCCTTCTCTGCTCAGCTGGAGTGGGTGAGAGACAGCCAGTGTGCTTACACGAGTGTGTGAAGTGACAATACATGAGTGTGTGTGTGTTTTAGACACACTGCAGTCTTGCTTAAATCTAATAGATTTAAGGCTCAGGGCCCTCTTAACTGCATCTCCATATCAGGAGTCATAAGAAACACATTTAGCAACACAAACCCCATATTAAGTGAAAGTAGGGAGGTGGGAGAAAACAGTGTAATATGGCAGAGGGAGGGAGGAAGACAGGCAGAGAGGCAGACAGTTGGAAATAACACCACCAGCACCAGCTGCAGAAATTAAAACAAAATGTGCAGATGGAGGGGACAAAAAAAAGAACAAAAGTGAAGGATGTCGTGCGTGTGTGAGGGGAAAGAATGCAAGAAATGTGGCTCCTTACCAGCCCGATAAACAAAGTTCGCCTCGGCCTCGGAGGAGGACGGTGACAGCAGCTCGTCGTCGTACTCGTTGGAGCTGAAGGAGCCGGAGTGGTTCCTCTTGCGAGCGTCCATGACGGCGTTGGCCACCATGACGTGGCGCAACGAGTCGTTCAGGTAGCGGTGCAACAGGCTGCTCTTGTACTTGGGCGGAGACACGTAGTCCTCGGCCAGTGAGGCAGCTTCGGCGGCCGAGCGCAGTCCCGCGCCCATACCCATCCCCATCCCCATCCCCATGGCCATGCCCATGCCCACCATGGAGGAGCCCTCCTTCTTGATGACACTCTGGTACATGGGCTTGGTAAGCTCCTCGGGGCCGCTCTGTGTCCTCTGAGGGTTGTCACCATCTACAGCGTCAAGGCACAAACAGATTCAGAGTTTTAGATTTTTATCTTCCAAAGCAAAGGACACCTTTGCAAGTATTTTTACTCATTCACACTCATATTATCTTTCATACTTTGTCTTGTATTTATTCTTCACCTGTGCAACATTTCTATACTGTATGAGTCATTCCTAAAAAGATATTTTTACACTTTTGATTTTAATGCTACTATAACAAATGATTGGTCAAATCTAGTGTAACTTTTTGTAGGTGGGTGCTCATTGATAATTGATATACTTAATACATTTTTTAAAAGCCTAATTAAAAGCAGTTCCCATAAACATCCATTGTGTATGTAACTCACACCCAAAAACAGAACAAACTATTGCTCACTGACTGACTGTACATAAGCTCATAATGACATGTACAGTTATTATCATTTACATAATTCATTAAAGGCAGTTTAAACATTGACCCTGTGCACAGTATAATTTCCATTCAAATTTAACAATACTCATCCAAAAACTATGTCGATCAGCATCAGTGCTCGCAGCAATCAAATCCTTTTTTTTGAGCAAATGCTTCTCTGGTTTAAATGACTGTCTAACTCGTGTGCACTGCTTTTTCATCCCATCTGAGTCAGAGTGAGGTGACCTCGAGCTAATCTTCAATCTAAATACCAGGGCAGGGAGATTTCCACCTGGCACTCCTGCCCTCTTGTTGGCATCGCCTCAAGAGCAGAAAGCCCCGCCAAGCCTTAAGACGCATTACCAAACCATAACGGATGGCAGTCGATTTCCTCTCCATCTTAAGCACGTTGCCCCTCTATTCCCCTGCAGAAATAAATAATTTCCAGGGTGCTCTGCAGCTGAAGAGATTGAATTAAAGTACAGGTTCCTACCTGATGAAAGCAGTGAGGGGGGAAGAAAGATAAAACACCGCACTGAAAAACCAGATATCCTCTGGCGGGAGGGAAATCAGGGAGAAGTTCACTGTAGATACTCTCCCTGCCAAGACTGTAATTTTGTAATTTGGGCAGGTTGGACATTTGATTCAGTCTGGGCCAAATTAAAATTATAGCTCCCACATATCAGAAACACATGGAGGTAGCGTACTTGTCCTCCTCCCCCTGCGCTGTCTGAGGTAGAAATTAACAAACCCTCAGCATTTCCTTTGAAACCACATAAAGCGATAATAAAATTGTCATTATAATCCCATGACAGTGTCCTTTTACATCTAGGTGTGCCACCTTTTTAAGCATGACAGCATGTCCTTTCCGGATCCCTTGCGGAAAACAACATTTTCTCTCTCGGACTTGCTGCTGCAGCTACAAAACAAGCTGGACCATTTCAGGATAGCACACCGGGTTAGTTCGGTCAGGTCTGGCCCCATAAATAGGAACAAAAGCACAGGCATAAAAACATAATGGAGGGCCTTTCAGCGCGTGGGTCAGAAGCGGGAGCAGGCTGCGGATAGCTTCATAACCATAATGTGACAAGGAGAAGAGTCAGGGAGATATACAGAGCCTCCGGTGGTACAGTGGCCTGTGGCGGACACAACGCAAACACCATGCACACATTCCTCTCTCGGCCGCACGCTCGGCTTCTCCTCCTCAAAAATTTAATTACAGATCACCGACACCACAGCGTTCTTCCTTTCTGTTCATCCTTTCACTGCGTGAGTATGTGTGTTTTATTTATTTTGGTTTTTTTTTTTATGTTTCCTGACCATGTTTTCTGCGCCGTCAGTGAGAAGAAGAAGGCAGTCACTTGAAAATCAGCATGTGTTTGCAGTAAATACACGGCTGACGGAGAGCTACTCATTTCCAATTATAGGCTGGGAAGACAGAGGTTGGCTCAGCGGGGTGTCTTAATGACAGCGTGTTGCAGCCCGCCTGCCTCGGTGTCTCCCGGCTGCGTTGCACACTTGCCAATTATATACAACCAGAACATGAGTCTGCATAGCATCAGCCCGCTTTAGGTTGGGTACCAATAGAGAGAGATGGCCTGGCCTTTGGCCTCACCTCATGTCATTATGCTTGACTTGAATTTCAGGGGCACAAAAGGAGTATGATGTCAGGAGACTTTCCTGGTCATTCTATATAGAGAGCATCAGGTTTACAACAGAGTATGGGACCAATTTATAATGGAGGTCTGAGACATTAAGATGTGATATCTTTGAAAAGATCATCCATCACACTGATGGATGGAGCAGCAAATGGAAAAGTTTTCCTCCATCCTTTAACATACTGTATACCTATGTTAAATCTTGCCAATCAAACAAATTAAATGAATTTTAAATTCGACATATAGATTCAAGGATATTGCTGCAGCTTTTCCTTTCATCTAGAGCAACTGCAGAATAACCCCAGACTTCCTTGGTTACCATTACAAACAACCATAATGACAGAGGTCAAAGGTCACAGACAAAATTCAGATAACTAATACGGCTGTTGTTCCTGAAATGAGGAAGAAGTGTGAAATAAATAATGATTTTAACATTTCTTTCAGTATTTAAGGAAAGTAAAGATAGAGAATATACATTTGCTGCAAAAATGAACTTCATGCTGCCACTAACTGCCTGTTAATCCTGCTCCCTATACATTGTGTGCCATATACTACTACTACATTTACAATTAAAATGTTTACTTCATTATATTTTGCAATGAGACCCAGGTACCAACCAGTAATTTGACACAGGTTCGCCATATGTCAAATTCATTTGTAGCAAATTGATTAAACACAAACGTATGTAGGAATAAGAACCATGTGTTAAAAGCCTTACAACTGCGTTTGACAAAGGGAACCTGACAGACAACTGCTCAAAATGAGGCCGTAATCACAGACTTAAACCCTCAGAATTTCAGTTAGTGCTGTGATTTATGTCATGGCCACTGAAACTTCTTGATTCTGATTGGCTGAAAGGTGTGGATTGTTTATTTTTGAACTGTACAGTATAATTGGACGCCTATGACGCAGGTGTTAGTTTGCAGAACTAAATGAATGTGCCCCTATTAAACTGTAGTAAGGAACGGCAGCAGTGAGCTGCAGAGCTGCAGTGAGATCGGGGTTATTTGTGTAACCAATAAAAATATAAAAAGCTTCACAATGAGAACAACAGAAATTTCAGAGGAAACAGAGGCCGCTTGTGTGCGAGTGTGTGAGTGAGTGTGTGAGAGAGTGCTATGTAACGTTGTTGCAATTTAGTATTGCACTTTCATGAAGTTGGAGGACTCGAACGAGACAGGCATCCTTTGTTTTAATTTCTACCATGGGACAAAAAACGCTGGATCCTACAATAATAATAATGCAACCGAAGAGCATCTTTCATTAGAGCCTCCTGATGACATATTCAGACTTCACAAAGCTCCTCTCGAGCCACAGAACACATTATACAACTGTTTTTACCACTGAGTAGATCTCCATGTGAGTTAAGTGTACTTCAAGTGTAGGATCCGTAGCAGATTGCAGCACTATCCTCTGTTCTGCTACGTTCAAGAACAATCAATAACATTTCTTTCTCCACAAATTTCACAATTCTAAAACTTGCCCAGCCTTTGGAAACATATTGATTTCTACTAAACCAGATGTTAACTACTGCCACCATCCGAACACTAGCCCAAGAGCTATAACTTCTGATTATCAAAATAGGAAAAGTAAGTTTACAATGAGTTATACAGTGTTAGTAAGTAAAAGACTTATACTTTCAGTTCGATTAAATGTTAGTAAGTGGTCTTGCTTACACCCGAGTTACCCTATGAGTTCTATGTTCCATTATTATTGCTTTGCATCAGTGACTATTTGCCCTCACATCATCCATTATAGTCAGTCACACATACAACATACACCTGTTGCATATTACTTCTTGTCTTACGGTCTAGCGCAGTGGTTCTCAAACTTTTTCACATCAAGGACCCCTAACCTTTCACAAATTAGACCACGGGCCCCCGTTTGATAAGATCTTGTCCCAGGGTCCCCCATCTGATAAAACTTTTGCTTTTAGATGTTTTATTACAGAAAACACATGATCAAAATAGTCATACATTCTGTCTTTATGTTACTTATGGATGGAATTATAGTGAAAATAAATTATTCCCCTCAAGGAATCCACTTTAAGACCCACTGGTCTAGTCAAACTGGGGTCTTCGGTTTCTGCGTCTGCAGGGCAGTCGCCTATTTCACTAGTCGAGCTGTGATATTGGTGGAATCTGAATTCTCCACTGAACTTCTGCAACACAAACCTTATTTAACCTGGAATGGAACATAAAGAGCTGCTGGTGTGTAGCTGTCAATCCGTACCGTCTGAGCAGCTGTCGTCGCTGCTGACGCTCAGCCTCTCCGCGTTGCCCTGAACGTATTTGTTGTAGAGTTTGATCCTGAGCGCCCAGCTCAGGTCGGGCTGCCTCACTGTGTTCTTCAGTCGCCTCCTGGCATTCGCAAACCAGTTGGAGACCTGAGAGAGAGAGAGAGAGAGAGAGAAATAGAAGGAAGTGGGAACACACAGCAAACAGAAACACATGTTATTGTTTTGAATCCAAACATCTCCACATCCATGGCAAAACAAAGACTATCCTTTATGAAAACGTCTGCTCTCTGCCTGCCGTCAGTCTCATTCAGAAAACCAAGAGAGGCCGAAAGCAGAAGACAGAAACAGAGTCAGGTTGCAGAGCAGCTCTCTGAAACCGAGCTTTAAGAAACATCCCAGACGCTCTGGAGAGACACGCCGGCATGCATCTTTTCTGCATCAACCCCACACAGAAACATTTAACACCCTCCACATGCCGGACAGCCAGCGAACGCAACGTTTCATTAACTAATGTTCCGACCGAGATGTATGTCCCAATGCTTATTCTGGACTCGCACAGACTCCCTCGAATAATACATTTTTTCCAACACTGTCTTCAAGATGCAATAAAAAAGACACTTGAGCTGGCGCTCTTCCTTTCACTGGGAAGGGAGACCATTAGATGTTATACTAGAATAACTTTTCATGCTCAATAGATTTCAAGCGGCTTATGGAGGGGCTGGGACTGGGGCCTTATGCTAGAGTACTTATTTTTCTGATCCTCTCTTTCAGTATCGTGTTTCTCGTTAACTAAGACCATCCCACATCCCTTTGTCTTGAGCCCAGCGCTGTGGCACTCCAGGGGAAGGCGGCATCTCGTACATGTGGCTTGGCTGGAGGGGAGGCGAGGCGAGGTGAGACGAGGCGACGCATGGGACGGTTCGCTAATGAGGACTGGAGGAAAGATGGCTGTCAATGGGGTGAGAGAAAACAGAAAGGAGGGAGGAAGGAGGAAGGAGGAGGAGGAGGAGGAGGAGGATGGCACATCTGCTCCAATGACACCAACAGAGATTAAAAAAGGGGGGGGGGGGCCCAGCAGCCAAACCAGCTCTTTCACCCGTGGCCTGTCTGCACTGTGTGTACCGTAAAGGAGACGGCATGCAGGCACGGCGAGGGATTTCAGTGGCGATGGAGAGATGGCACCGACTTATTAGAACTAACTTTAAAGAAACAATTCACAATATTTACATGGAAAAAAGGAGCCGTTTTGCTAAAACATGACAGATTTAGTTGCTTCGAACACCTGGTGCCAGGTGGGTGTTTGCAGGGAAAACTGCACAGGACGTGATGCGTTCTACATTACTGGCAGCAGCAGCAACAGTGGTTTATTTGGACCAAACAGTGGAAGAACTGGGTAGTTCTTCGCCTCCATGAGCGGATAGGGAAAGAAAAGAGTGCCACCTAGGGCTGCAACAAACACTTACTCTAATCCTGAACTCAAACTGATGTCTTTGAGTTGCTTGTTTTGGCCGATAAAAAGTGTGTCATTTACGAAAGTAAAAAACAGAAAAGCTGCATATTGTCACATTTGAGAAAGTAAAAAATATACTTCATAAATGAATCAAATGATTAATCAATTTGACCATTTTTGGCCATTTATTTTCATCAAAAGACAGTATGAAAAACTTTAGTAAAAAAAAAAAAAAAAGCCCACAGATCCCTTAAGGATATTTTTCATGTTGGAAAATATGATGAAAATAATTTACCTGCATGTCATCACTCTCGCTCAATTTCAAGAAATCTTCCACTGACCTTTGACACTGCTGCTGCTATTTGGGTGTCAGCTTGAATGTATGCATGTTTCAGATTGTGTGCGTGTGTGTGTGTGTGTGTGTGTGTGTGTGTGTGTGTGTGTGTGTGTGTGTGTGTGTGTGTGTTCACAGCTCGGCATCCCACTGTCCAACACAAAGCATTCCTCTGCACTCTGCTCGCGCTCACCAAAACAAACAGCTCCATCAGGCCCCCAAAATGAGAACCAGATTAAGCATCGTGGCCGGCGGCCCGAAAAAGCTGCCGCAGACTTTCTGAGGCCGTATCAGTGACCTTGTCAGCCAGATGATACTGTACATACACAGCTGAACGTGCCAGACACGAAACACACTCATATTCACCGCAGGGTTTTCCTCGAAGTGGTCAGTTTGTCAAGTTGTCCACTGTACTCTTGTGTTATCAGTAGAGGGTGCAATAGAACTTAAAGCATTAGAAACAAAAAATACAGTGCAACTTCAGCTACTGTAGAATCAGTGGTGGGTCGGATCTTTTTGGGGTCTCGTGGTGAAAGTGAAGATTCAAGAGACAAACAATAGAATAAGAAAGAAGGAAATATATGTCTGCTACACAAAATTATTTTTATTTTTCAAGATTTTTTTTACTTCCTTATGAAATTCCAAATAATTTAAACAAACAAATAAAACAATATAAGAAACTGACCAGCACTGCTATGTAGACATGCTTTTTTAAAGCAGTCTTAAGTAAAAAGTGTTGGGAAGCACTGCCCTGCCTTTATTTGTGACTGCGCTAAATTTTTCACATAATTGAAGAAGAAGAAGAAGAAAAAGAAGAAGAAGAAGTAGAAGCAGAAGAAGAAGAAGAAGAAGTAGAAGAAGAAGAAGAAGAAGATACATTTCTGCTGTATCTTTTTTTCAGAATCGTTTTACCTCTACTGTTTGTTCAAATAGGAAAAGAGAATAACTTTTGTGTTGAATATGAAATATGACAAGAGTTGACAGGTAGTAATTACTTTTTTAAGGGGTCATAACTCAAAGAGTCGCAGTCACAGACAGACAGGACTGCAAATTTTATTTATGACTACAAGTTTCACGTTGCTGTGAAATAAAAAAAAACAAAAGAAAAACAGGAAAAACTGCCAAATGTAGCATTTGGAAGAAAAGTAGAATTAACAATTCAACACTGCATGAGTGTTGTAAAATAAACAGTTCAAGATGTAAAAACACTTTCTCCTAATTGCAAATGCAAGTTAAAATCCAGCTTTTCAGACCTGATTAGAGAGACACTAAACCACAGAAACCAAATCTCACTTTTCCCCTCAGCGATCACACTCATGAATACTCTATAAATCCCCTCACTCCTTTTTTTTTTTTACTTATTCAGAACCATTTTTTTTAATGTAAGCAGCTTGACCGAGTCTACAGCAGTGGACTCACCTGGACCAGGGTCATTTGTGAGCCGAGGGCCAGCAGGATTTTCTCTGTCTTGGTGGGGTAGGGGTTGTCTCGGTGCTTGTAGAGCCACTGCTTGAGTGGCCGCGCCATGTCCTGCAGGGCCTGGCGCTTGTGTCGCACTTTGCCGCCGCTGGGACGACCCCTGCGGAGAAACAGGTAGAATAATGTTCAGTCGGATACCAGACGATAGTTCGAGTACACTACAGGAAGCTTTTAGTGCAGGATATGCACGCAGAGACATTAATGCCCATTTTGTAAGTGACTTATATGACTATGGAGTTTTTAGCATTTCATTTTTTGATTCAGATATAAATATGAAATGTAAAATAAATACACATGCAGGATATAGTTGTTCAATCATCAACATCAAGCTCAGCATAAAACATTAATTTAAACCAATTTCTCCTTTTTCCAAATTAAAGTAAAAAAAAAAAAGAGCCAGGATTATGTTGTTTATTGAAGTGAACCAAACAGTGTTACGCAGCTGCAAGTGGCGTCCTAAGTGGACCAGCATGTTGTCTGAATTAGTAAGTCATGACACATAGAGTGAACACTCAATACAGTATGCAATTTTCACACCCAGAGCACTGCAATTAGGCTAAGACACGTTGGATTAAAGCAAGAGAGACATGGAGAGTAAGAGAGAGAGAGAGAGAGAGAGAGACTGAAGCAGACAGACAGAGAGAGAGAAATGGCCAGTCGCAGTTTATTTTTCATTGTGTTTCCCACAAACCACCAACACGTCGCAAGGAAACAAACAAAAACATTTTACTCAGGCACACATTTTAGCGTTTTACACCCAAGAGAAGTGGATCGAGAACAATGTAGCCGGGTCACGAGCACAGCCAAGCCATCACACCATGGACTGACAAAGAAAGTGAAATTATACTTCTGGTTTTCCCTTACAGAAAAGAGCTGTGACACATGTCCAGAGGATGCTATAAAAACATCACATTAGGAATAAACCCTGGGTGGAGATTGAAAATATCTATCTGAAAGACCCAGCTCAGCAACTCAGTGGTGACTACAGCTACTATCAGCTCTTATAATAATACTGCAGTGGTTTTTTACGAAATAAAACCACATAATTCGTCAAGGAGAAACATGGACACCCTGTGAGTCCCTAAAAGAATATTTAAACATCTCTCATTGAAGTGCGTCTGAGTCTGTTGGTTTCCCTGAGCTGTGGAGGACTCGGTCTCACCTGTAGCTCCAGGTTTTATGAACCTGTAGATGTCAGTATGGTGCTGTGCTGTGCTGTGCTTCTCCCTTTATCTCACCAAAAAGCTCCATTGACTGCAGATGTAACATATTTTAGTCTAACCTCAAGTCTGCCTGAGGTCCATGTTCTACAAATATTTTCCTTGTAATCTAGATCGGTATGAACATCCTAAAGGACATTTTTACTCCGTGTTCTGAACTTCTCATTTAAGCACTCACACACACAAACACACACACACACACACACCTTTTTAATAATTTTATGTTCTTCATTAGTCCTGATGTTTCCCTTGAGGTGGCACTTTACATTCACATAAGTTCAATAATTCTTAATGTTCCTCTTTATGACTAAGGCTTCCCCTCACATGTGCCCGCTAAACATTCAAATAATACATAAACACACAACATCAGGACATGACCTTTTCTTACACCTGCTCCCTGTCACAGAAAAACGAAAGCAAATATATATTTCTGAAAAAAGCTCTAGATCCTTATGTGATCCTCTAGACCACACAGAGAGTTGAAGGACGAATTTATTTATTGGAAACAGATGGAGACCTCTAACAGACACGCTACTGAACACGGTTGACCTACTTATTAATTTTGAGATTAGGTGTTAACATCAACACCTAAATGAAGACCAGACTGGGAAAAGGGTAAATATTAATTCCCTGATCCATCAGATCTTATTGCATTGAAGCCACATGAAAAACTGGAACAGCAAATTGGTGTTTCAGCCTTGAGGTGTAAAGTGCAAGTAGTTTTCCACATGTAAACGTCATTCCATCTGGATCTTTTATCCGTGCGTAAATTTATGATTTTTGTGCGTAAATGTCTACTTCAACACAGCTGCAGAAACTAATCAATTTGACATTTAATGAACAGTTATGTATTATAACCCAACGATGCTCATCCGCATATATAGATCACCAATGTATCTTTATAGGAATGCGGCCCTATTTGAGCTTGATATTTCATAATCTGACTTAATTACGCGCACAAGCAGGAGAGATAACCACAGAGCTCTCATTGTTGTCCACTTTCTCACTTGTGCTGAGTAAAACAACCGTGAAATAGAGGTGTTCCTCATCAGTAAACCCCCGTGGGGCTTCCCGGACTCCAGTTAATCCACATGTTAATACAAGCCACACATGCTGCGTTAAACTCAGCAGAATGCTCCACATACCCGCTCCGCCTGTGTCTGATGGCCTGGTTGTCTCTGATGGTCTGGTTGCTGGAGAGGAGGTCTGGATGTTGCCCGTCGATGACTTCTAGATAGTTTCTGCTGCTCATTTCCACCTCCTTCGCCTTCTCCTCGAACAGGACCTGGCTGCTCAGCTTGTTAAACACAATGGTGTTCATCTTTGGCCAGAGAGTCCTCCGATTTCTCTGATGCGTAAAAATTTTTAAAAAAGGTAGAAAAAAAAAAGAAAATCTCCTCGGATTTGTCTCAGTGTCCCCGCGTCGCTCCTGTGGAACAAGTGGATATTTTTTTTTTTTTTTTTTTTTTTTTTTATACAAAAGATGGATTCGTATTTAATTCACAAACTGCGGTGTGGTCGTGAACTAAAATATGACCTTTGGTAGGAGAGGAGAAAAAACATGTCCTGACAAGACTTTAATATTAGATAATACACACTTCTGGCATAAATTATAATTTGATAGCTTCACTCTGATGTGTGTGATTAGGTCAACCCCCCCTACAATGTGCCTGCTCATACAAAATAGACCACATTAAACAGCCTGCAGATCATTTTCACTTAAAGCGGACCATGCATAACTGCGCTGTTGTGATGTGTCATTATAAGCTCGCTCTTTGTAAACATTTGCATCTGCGATTCCAATTCAGAAAATATTTGCGTGAACTCATGAAAGCCTTAAAATCCAAATAGTTGCTGGATGTTTTAAGTGTTGGTTTCATGGTGCAGGTATTTTTTGGAGACAAGTTAAAGAATAAAATCCTGAAGAATCAGCGCAGGTCCATCTGGAGTCATTTGGGTAAATACATTTGCGCAGTAATTCCGCGCTTTAACAAAACCCTATTCACGAGTCAAACCATTTATTTCTCTTATTCAACCTCAAAGCTGATTTTATCTCAGCAAAAGTGACAGAATTCCACTGGATTTCTATTTAATATGGTTTCACTTTATTTGCTCTAAACAACTGGGGAGAACAGAGGATTTACTACAGCACAATCTGCAGCACTGGCTCGGCGGTTTGGACTGTAAACACTTGATTTGGCTGAAAAAAAAAAATATGTAAAATTCAAGCGAGAATATTTCTGCCCTTCCTCCGCTGCGCTGCGGTCGCTTGTCGCTGTAAATCCTGAATGGTTTATTTTGGTTGGTGCTCTCCCATTTTAATGCAAAAACAAACAACCCTGCAGGCTCAGAAATGTCACATTTTGATTTTTCCTCTTCACTTTTCATTTGAAGATCTCTCTGTAGAGGCTCCTCATGATGTGGTGCTATCAGCAGCAGCCCGGTGCCAAATATGTAAAGTACCATGTAACAGTGATGTCCACTTAAATAAACAAAAACTTCATCCTGGCAGTGTATTTTGAATCTATGTCTATATCATATATCATATTTAGAAATATAGCCATGAAGACTAATGTCAGAATAAAAAACCTAAGTCCTGTCCATTCAAAGTTGGGTAAACAGGCTTTAGAGGGGTTTATCCTCCACTACATCCCTGCTCCAAACTTTAATAACCTGGATATATCGGTTCAGTCCTACAACAATAAGCAGTGTGAGTCAGTGTATGTCGGTTAGTTACCTGTCCCGGGCCCCTCCTGCGTCTCTCTGTTGTGTGTAACAATAATCCTGTTTCCAGTCGCCCATTCCCTGCTCACATGTTCATGTCCTGAGATCCTGAGCTCAAACCACACGGACCGCCGTCTCCTCCTCCGCTTTATCCAGCGGCCTGCGCTGCGCCGCCCGGGACTCTGAATATCTCACCCTGCTCATGTTTCCTAGCACACAGCCCGAGCCTGCGAACATACTGTCGATGGTTTAAGCCGGTTCTGGGGCCGGGGCCAGCGCAGGGAGGGAGAGGGGAGGGAGAGGGGAGGGAGGCTTCACGCTGCAAAAAGTAGGCTGTCTAAATCATTGAGTCCAAGGTAGTTTGAAAATGTTGTTTTTCTTGAAACAACTGTAACCAACTGACATGGGGCAACTTCCCGTTCCTTTCAGTGCTGCAGGAATCCTCTTCAGAGGAGTAGTTAATGGTTAATAAAACATCAACTAATGTTATATAGATCAATCACAAGCCATTTAAGTAACTGCTTTATGGTGGACGGTTAAATGAGCAGATCACTACCAGTCTTATTTAAATGCAGAATATGGTGCTACTGCCAGCAGCCATTTACCTTAGCTGAGCGCAAAGACAAAAGGGGGACCCTCTGACAAAATCCACTTCCCAGCACCATTAAAGCTCACTAATTACCCAATTTTATTTTTGCTTGTTTGATCTGAATAAAATATAATGTGTAATGCTTCAATAGGCATCAATAGAAATTTCACAACCTGGCAACTCAAAAGTTTTTTGATAGCAATAGCTCCTAATTGACTTTAAAGCTTGTTTTTTTTTTAAAGAGGTAATAAAGCCATTTCTTATAACTTATAAACCCTTAATAATTACATTATATCAGAATTAGTTCCCAATATGGCAGGATTGAACTGTATGAGGGCAAAATTTGCTGTTGGGCCCCTACTGTGACCCCACCCAACCACCTACTGCTCTCTGTGCAAAGTCTATGTACCTGTTTCCCCAATGTTTGCATTAAGTCTTCTACTTCTACAGTGCAGCATTACTTAATTATAGTTTGTAATAATGCAGGATCTTCCTTAGCAGATACAGTGCTTTAGTGGTGCAAATGCCCAAGAACACATTTGTCTTACTAACCTTACTAATGTACAGTGAACTCACTGCCACAAAGGGTCCTGGCCCCCGGTGCAGTTGGTTGGTAATCCAGCCTTGGTACCAAAGTATTTAATCTTGTGCCTGAGAAATTCCTAAAACCAAAGAAAAAACATTGGAACCAAGTAGTCTTCTCACCACAACTGCAGAATTTGTGACTTTCCATACAGAGGAAAAGCTCTCAGTGCTGAAACCGAGTCTCTTTGTGCAAGTGACATTTTTTACAGCCACTGCTCTGTGTATGGAGGAGTTATACCTCTGTCTGCACCAGGCAAACCTTACAGTGCAGTAAACCTGTTTTAAATGCTTGTAAGGATCGTATCATGTCAATTTACTGCAAGATCAAACCTCGATCCTAAATGGTCTCAGGTCAGATTTTTTAGTCTTATTCTTTTGTCACATTAGTTTTGAAACACCTTAGGAGTAACTTTCGTTGTATTCAGTACCTGGATAAAGTAATCTATCTTCTTTTTTTGGAACATCCTCATCTTCCAGCTGCTCCCAGAAGCTGAAGTCAGTTTGAAACACAGACCCAGTGCTTTCCCTGCAACGACAATTATTCCATCAGAATCAAACCAAACACAATCCAAGCTGGTTTTGGTGACATTCAGATTCTTACTGTATATAGCCATGCCACTGTTGATTACTCCCGATGCACCCTCTCATTGACTTCCATTATAAAAGCTGTCACATTATGGGCTCATGAGTCATTGCTTCTGTGGTCCTCAGCTGTGTGTTCCCTTGGGGTTTATCCAAGGTAGTGATTCGAAGGACGTGACTAAGCAGCAAGAGCCATATGAAGGGTTTGGGATCCGTGTAATTATTGTTTATTTGTACTTATTTTCATTTAACAGGGGAAGTTAACTTTTACTAACAGTTTGTGCAAACATGCTATGAATGGCCCAGTCATGTAATCATGTTAATTAAGGTTGGGGAGAGTTTATTTACTCAGGTTATACACAATATGTAAGTTTTTCTTCTCACCTGAAGTGAACTCGTGCTACCTCCCGTGACCTTGTCGCTGGTAGCCAAACCTACGGGTCAGCGCTCTCTCTCAGGGATGGGAAAATGTAGAGGCTTGTCACTAGGCATCTCTCTAATGTTAATTCACCTTCTCCAAGGTCTCTGCTTTGGCTCACTAGATCTGCTTCAGACTCTGTTGTCCAGTGTGGGCGTCCCAAACGATTCAACAGGTAGGAGCACCACATTAATCATGATGTCCTGCTTCGTGGGGGTTGGTGACATGGACTCTGCAGACAAACCCTGTGCACTGCTCTGTTTCATCTCAAGCTGGAGTTCATGAATTACACTGGCATCTGCTTTTGTTGTCCTCTAATCTTTGCAGCTCTACCAGTCACTTGCTAGACATTGTACAGATATTGGCAATTTTTGTGGTCAAATGATACAGGAGCTCTGAAATTCAGTCTTGTAATGGTTCAAAAATAGACTTTCATGTGACACCTGACTCTCTTAGGGAACTCTTAGTCTGGACCCTCTGAGTTTATTTTCAATTTCCAAGGGACGTGATCAACAGTCGTCAATCCAATTGACTCTGGACTCAATTAGATAGACTCACAACCAATCAGAGCATTGGCACATGCGATGTAGCTACCAGCTGGTAAAAATAAACATTTACCAAATCCTATCAGTAGTACGACAAGTACATCATCTTATCGACAAATGCTGTAAGTGCAGTTGTTTGATCTTCTTTTAGAGAAAATATACCGTCCAGTTCATTTAATACTGACCCAATATCAGATTCAACAGACCTCTCCACCTCAGTGGTAGCCATCTGAGTTGTTAATGAAAATTTGAGATAAATGGTTGTGATTGGCCTCACCTGTCTCTCGGTCTGAATGGGCGGGGGGGGGGCAGATGCACATGAGCTTGCTGATTGGTCTGGTTTCCAGGCTAAGGAACTCTTTAACTGTTACCTTCCTGTTGTGTTAGAAAAGGGTTTACACGTTTGGTGTTTGCAGGTCAAATTCACCCAGTGTTTGAATTCATTTAAACGAAAAGTTAAATCTATAAATTAACACATAAATAAAATTTATCCAAAGTGACTGACAAGTGAGGGATAACACTAACGCTTCAGTGCAGCAGGAGACCCTGGTGTAAGTAGTAAGTACTACATCTATTTCATAAGTGCAAGGAGATCAAGTAAAGAAGAGAATCTAAAGTGATAGTGAGGCATGAAAGGGTGTTTCCTTAACCTTCCTACCCTTCCTTCCCTAACTTTAAGTGTTTTTATTGTCTAAACCTTAACACAGACAGGATTGTGGATATGAACCTCAGACTCTGAGACAATGAGTTCACACATTTTATTTCACCATGCTAGACTTTTTACTTCTCCCTGGCATTTTGTTCCCACGACTGCTCTCCAATGAATTCAATAAAGAGTTACTGAAGGGAGAAAAAAGTTCTCCAAGCTACTGAACTCACTAACTGTTAGCCAGGAAGCTAGTTAGGACATGGGACAATAAGTTTTGTGCCATTGACTAATGTCTGCCAACTGTCTGCCAACCCATTCCTCTTTGGAGGAGCAGTTTATAAACAGAAAAGGGTTAAATATAAATGGCTGGAGAAACGCAGCTAATAAGCTACAGTACCATCACCTTTTAAGGTTTAAATCTTTGTGTCGAAGACGCAAAAATGATTCGTGGGGCCATAAATTATAATATCTTTGCCTCTGCAGTGTCAATTTAGACTTTTTGTTGTTTAATAATCACTGGAGTGGTCCTTTAATAGAGATCAAAATTCAAATATACTGATTTGAATCAGTGTGTCTGATATGTTATGGTCTGTATCCCAACATCTGGAGCTTCGTTTTCATGAATGCCAGGAAGGAGCCCTCAGTTTAACGTCACCCATACCTCTTCTGTCCAAGACAATGTAATTTAAATGTCAGAGTAATTTTGGGAGCATGCAGCTCTGTTCTTACATCTAATCTCTGTACATGTTTTATACACATATGTCACGCACTCTTGTATTGTTTTATATCACGTCTACTGGAATTCATTTGTATGTGGGTTTGGTCTGGGCTGCCAGAGGGCGGTTGCAGTGAAAGTTTTATTCCCTTGCACTCATAACATTTGTTTTCTCCGTAAACTTCCAATTTAACTCTGGTCCCTTTAAAGAAAACCCACCACTTACGGAGGCAATCAAATGTTTCTGCTTTTTAAAAAATAAAATGTTGCAGTAATGGATGAAGATCCGCATTATACAGCCTCAAATGTTGGACTTGTGTGTCTTTTTTGAGGCAGTGAGTGTAAAATTGAAAAGCAGACATTCATTACATGTTACAGATCCAGCAGGGAACACCCTGTTTTTGCCTCCGGGTACTTCATCATTCAATATGTATTAAAGGATCTGGCTATGAAAGGTGGCCATTACTTGAAATCAGTGTTAGCAAAATGTCAACACCTCAGGCCATTACAATCCAAATTATTTTTTAAAACCCCCGTCTCTGCACCCATAATCTGCCCCTCATTTAAGATGATGTTTTCACTCCAGACTTGGACTTAATTTCATCATGTAAACCAAGTTGGAACTATGCGCTGTAGCACACAGACTACTTGTAAAGCCACAGACATATTTGTTCAATAGTTTGCCAGCTTTGGTGGAAAATGTGACTGAGGAGAAAATTTGCAGGTTGTTTAAAATGACCCAATTACTGTTTTCAGAGAGGTTTTAAACATTCAGGACACTAATCAGCCAGTTGAAACGTGCGCCGCTCTGTACATGTCTACTGAAAGCAATCAAGAGTCAAAACCAAGTGTCATTAGATGTCACTGGGATTGCTCCTTGAAATTACAGTGGGGAATAATTGCAACTTGGAACACCCAGTGCTCTTTTAGTCCTCCCATCCTCTTGTTGTCTTTCTAAATACAACTTTCCAAGAATACACAAACGGCCAGTAAATAGGCACATACTACTTCACAGGGAGGAGATGCCAGTTCAGTATTCAGTGTACATGGAGGTGATGGATACATCTGTCAAGTAATATGCTTTCATTGTGAACTGGACCCTCAGATTTTCTTGCATTGTCGATCCAAGTTGAATTAAGTCAAACAAAGCGTGCTTTTTGTGCACCTAAGCTTTGCCAAAACTACTCACTCATGTTAGAATAACAAAGAGGCATATTCGACTCGGTCGTTTATAATGCCAGTGTGAAAACTTCAGTGAAATGTTTCAGTTATTCGCGTGTCATCGCCTCTATAATTCTGGTTGTACTATCTTTGGTTGTTGAGTCTCCAGGTATTTTTCTTTGTGAGCAGACAGTTGCAAAGCTCTGAAGTATTTGGGAGTGCTTGGGCAAACTGACAGACAGCAGTGAGCTAGACTGGAACGGGTGGTTATTTATGCATCGCGCAGAGGGAGAGGACATTTGTTAATGTCAGAATTAAAGAAGGTAAAAAAAAAAAAAAAAAAAAAAAAAAAAAAAAAAAAAAAAAAAAAAAGAAAGAAAGAAAAAAACATTGGAGTTTAGAGGTCGAATAGAAGAAAATGTCACATAAAAGAGATACAACACCACACCAGAGAAGAAAAATGCACTTTTGAACATTTGCCTAATTGACCACTTTTACAAATATTATTCTTAATTCTGTGAAGAAACTCAAGCCGGCAGCATCTACTACAGTTTTGTGCTTTGTGCTCATGTCTCAAAGTGTGCAATCAGTTACAGATTTAAATAGGATGTTCTATAATGCCTTGCTGATGATTTGTTGATTTGGTGCTATTCCCCCCAGTTGCATGTCTTCCCCTCAGGTCCAGAGTTGTGATAGCTTGATGAAAAGATTCTGATGAAAACTCTGGGATAATATAATTTTTGGTGGGGTGCCATACGGAGCTCTCAGGTTGGTTCACGATCCAGCGAGGGGAAACCTGGCCGCGCTTATGGCTCACAGCTGTGCAGCTGTGAGTGCGTGCCAATTCATCACTGTCTGCTGTGTGAGGGACTTGGCATTTTTGAGCATCTTTACTAGACAATATCCTTTGTCTGCAAATGAATATAACTGCCTGTTGGCTATCAGTATCCTCTCCTTTCCAGTTTGGTGTAAGTGCAAGGAGAAAACGTCAAGGCTTTAGGTCAAACGAAAACCATTGTGAAGCTGCAAAGTGCACCAAACATCACGTCAAGAGAGACAAGAAAGTTGTAGAGTGAAAAAAAAAACAGTAAATCAGTGTAAAAGAGAATAACTGCAAACATGTTGATGCTTAAAAAAAAGATGCATTTACCTTTTGAGGCCAATCACTGTAATTTTTTTTTTTTTTTAAAAGCTAGAGTCATACCTTCCAAGTTTCATCAAATCAGAGCAGTGGTGTCTAAGATTTCACAATTTCCTCAATTTCAAGGTCATGTACAGAAAAAAATGCTATGATCTGTTAATGCGGTTGACAAGCATGTCCTAAACCCCAGCCCCCCCATCCCTTCTTCTACCTTACACTGACTACAACAGACAGACAGACAACAGATCCGGTGAGTAAAGACTGTTTCATTAGAAATGCCTGGATGTTGAGAGCCGTAACAGTTCAGGATGAGCCAGGATGACTAATCTAACATAAATCCTGCACGGAGCCTTCCTCCAATCTGCTCTGCTGCTCATATTGATGGGAGGAAAAATATCTGTCTCACTATCAAGGCTCACAGTTGTCTGGTCACAGTAGAATTAATCTGCACCTCTGTGAAACAAGTGGTGCTAGAAACTTGGTGACATAGAGGCTCGCAGGGCTGGATGGCAAACTACAGACAATAGCTCTCCTGTCTGTCCCGGGCCTTTTCCTTCTCCCTGTCATCTAGTTCCCTGGTTTTACTCCATTGCATTCAACAAAGAGTTACTGAAGGAAGGAAGGAAGGAAGGAAGGAAGGAAGGAAGGAAGTTCTCTGAGCTAGTGAGCTTGCTAACTATCGATTGAAAGCTTAGTTTATACTTGAACAGGGCAGGCTGAATTAAACTCGACACGGCTTGGAAGCTAAAATAGCATCCTCTGTTTCAGTCTCTTAAGATTCTCTGTTTCCTCAGTGTACAGCGCTGTCACGATTGTTTGCTGTCGGTTAACGGTGCAGATTTGCAAATTTCACCAAAGTTTAACTAAATGCAAACATTGATGAAGTTTTGCTTAGTTCCTGTGAGCACATGAAGTGATCGCTTCCATTGGAATTAACTGAATTTGCAGCACATTCTTTTTGCCATTTTAAATACTGGCATGACCAGGCCTTTACTCTATTAAAACTATCTTCAAGATGAGATTGTCCAAAAAATGTGCACTGTTAGCATGATTCATCACTTCTTCCCCATGCCGCCATGCCAGGCAGGGGGGCAATGCGGCATTCTGGGCACACAAAAGCCAGCACAGGTACTTTATTGAGAATTTATTATGACACAAAGAATAATTTGATTAAAACAAAAATCTCTTCTGTGCTCAATCAATTTATTTGCTATTCCCCACAAAAGCACAAAATAATAAACTCTTTTGCATTCTTTCAAACTGCCGATTTTGAGGGCTCTCAACGCTTCACTTAATGACAGTGATTGAGAGTGCTTATTACTTATTATTGTGTTCTAACAGCAAACATGCAAACACATTTATTGAGCATGGGGGGGGGGGTTGTTTGCACGAATGAAATTAGGCTTTGCATGCTAATAATGTCTGTGCAAAATCTAATTTATGAGCCTGCAAAAACCTTTTTGTGTTCAAAATGTCCTATTACATAATCAGAACTGAGACACATATATAATGCCGTTCAGAGCAGATGTAAAAAGTTTTGTATTTATAGGTGGTTGGGAGACACTTCATAAGCATACTGAGACTTTAAGCTTCTTCTCACAAAAAAGCCTAACACTTGTAATTAACATATATGGCCAAAAGCCGCAGCTGTCATGAGCAATGAAGGTATTATTAATATTTTTGAGACCTTTATGGAGACATTACTCTTGCAGCCTTGAAATCCGACCCAGACGCTGTGGTATTTGCCCACTCATTTCTCTGTTTATTTATTGTCATGCCAGCTTGTTATTTACACTTTATGGAAGGGAATGTCAGGATTCATTAGTGCTGTGAAAGCTCTTTTAAAAATGTTCTCAAAAACCACTGAGAAATGCAAGTGGATCACAGGACAGCGCGTTAACCTTCTGAGGAGCGGAGAGTCGTGAGACGTTGCTGAGCGACTGAGGGGAGGAAACGGATGCAGGGAGGCTGAGCAAACAGCGTGTGAGCGGGACACGCGAAGGCTCACACCAACAGAACTGGTGGTGTGAGCATGCTGTAATGATATAAAAGCTAATTTACAGATTGAGAACAGAAGCCGTGTTCTCACCCTGGTCCTCAGCGACCGGGGAGCAGTGCTCCCTGTTTGGATGGAGCTCTGAGAAGCCGTTGTACACACGTATGTTTTTAATGGCAGCATTGCAAGCAAACCAAGCTGCTGCCACTGCTGTGCAACAGTTTGTAATTTTATATTAAAAATGGCCTTTAGACACTGAAGGGGACGAAAAAGCCACTTCTAATATTTGGAAAGAACTTTTACTGTTCATTAGTTTCTTTTATGAAATATTGCTGTAGAGCGCCTGGGGAGATGTGGGATCTTTAAAAAACATCAAAAGGTTAGTTCCACTTTAAAACAATTGAGCTTATATCACAATACACAGCTGACTCTCTGAAGGACTGCCTGACCAGAAAAATAAGCGATATATATTTATTACTCTGTCCACCCAAAATGTGGACAGACAAATCTCACGACTGCAGAAAGGATATTTCCACACATCACTCATGTGTAATATGTAATAAAGTCCTCGAGCGTGGTTGCATCCATCACCATGACCTATGGGAAACGTCTGCTTCAGTCTGGACGAGGTGAAGGTCAGGCCAATAGTGAGACACACCAGTTGAGATACAGGGGTGTGGCGGATGCCAGGGCCCACATGTTCCCTCAAAACAGGAGCAACAACATCAGGGATATCCCTCCACTATTTGGTTCCCTTCTGTGAAGCGATGAGAAGCACAGATCTTGAATGATGAGCAGGAAGGCCAAAGCCGGACGTAATTGCTGCTTCTGCCGAGGCGTGGAGGCATAACCTCTAATTTCCTGTGAATAATGTCCCTGTGTCGGACTGCAAGCCAGAGAAAGTGGCAGTTTCTTTTCTCAGAGGGTTTGTGGCTCAACTAATACACTCAACTGTGGCTTCATGACCAGTGGGCCTTACTTCTTCCAATGAGCCTCTGCCCTGTGCTCTGCAAGGTTCAACATCAGGTTCAGAAAGGAGAGTGAAGCACTGCCTCTTAACAACAAGTGTTTAAAGATGATAATCAAGGCTCATCAAAGTCTGAAGACATAATGAGAAGCCAGTGCATGGAGCTAGAATATGTTTCTCTTTTTACTGCTCAGCTTAAGATATCCATTCGAAATCTGACTCTACCTAAAATTAAGATTTATATCAACCTGATGTCTGTGTTCATTGAAGGGGCTAGTTCTCTGCTGCCGAACGTGGTTTCTTGCCGGCATTTGGTGGTGGTGATTGTCGCTTGACAAGCGCTTCAGCCATCATTGTCTTACAATACACCCTCTGAGCAGCGCTTCGTCTTCAGGGCAGCCCGGAGGCTACAATGAGTCGCTATCACAAAGTGACGAGACGAGCTGGGGCTAGCTGGTTAGCATGCTACCTTGAGCAGAAGAAAAGAGGTGACGCTGAGCTCATAACGTTTCTTCTAGTAAACAGCAGTTAATGTTAACGTTGGCTATGTAGCAATAGCAAAACTTACAAATAGCTCCTTTAAAGATGACCTGTGGATTTTTGACCACGAGCAGAGCTACAGCAATGCTATTATAAGACAGTTCCTATTTGTTTGTGTTGTTCACTTTCACAATTAGTTTCAGCTATTCCACAGATTGACAGTTTGTGGAAGTACGTAGTGGTGCACCACTAAAAGCAAAGAAGAAGAAGACTGTTAGTAGGGAAACACACATGTAAATAATACAGACTTAAAGTATATTAAAATACTTCATGAGGAAGCCAGGAAGGGATGGAACCTGACTAGTTCTTTCCCCCTGTTTTCAGTCTTCATCCCCAGCTAGCTTAACCACATCCTGATTCCTGCTCTGTACTTAACACACAAATATGAGATTGATACTGATCTTTGTATCTCAGTGTTGGAAAGAAAGCAAATAAGATATTCCCCAAGATATTGAACTACGCCTTTAAATTCTAAAAGGAGAACTAAAAGGAAAAGGAGCTAAAATGACCAGAAATTAAAGAGCGAACTTTAAAAGCATGAAAAAAACACTCAGCAAGAGAAAAGGAAGCAGCCACACATGAAGAAAACAATATGTTTCCTTCTTTGTTTGTTCAAGTGATTAAATGTTTTTCCTTTTAACATTTCCTCTGAATCAGTTCTGACATTAGGCATGCTGCAGAGGCCATAAAGCTTGCTGCTCAGAATTAAAGAGCCATTAATCATTGTGAATTTATTTGCTCTGAATAGTTTGGAGACAGTGGCTTCCTTCAGCTCCTAGTTTTGTGTTTTTGGAGGAAGTCGCTTCTTCAGAGTAATACGTTCAGTCGTGTACTCTCTCCTCCATCTGTGCTCTTCCAGTGACCCTCACTCGCAGCTGGTAGTGTTTAAACTTCAAAGAGTGATGAAGATTTTCAACCACATATTTTCAATGTTTGCTAATTTTCTATCTTAGCACGTGGCCGATATTAATGATGAAAGTCCCATGGGAGTTTGTGGCAGCATCTGTGGTTAGTGCTGAGCATCTAAGCTAACTGGTACCAGGACAGTGGGATCACAGAGACGGAGGGGCTGACAGACATGCTGAAGGGCGGTGGTGGAGGCTTACATCGTTTCACTGAAATGTGCTGTGCAAAAGGCTGTCGAGCCTGACATGGCCTGTTTATAATAAACAAGAACAGAAGACAAAAGGATCAGACGATCCCAGATCAGATACAATGAGCTACACCATTACCGCTGCTGTGTGGTCTGAATATGTACAGTGTAGAAAAAGACAGGATAATAATTAGGGAAATATCATTTAAAGAGATATGCAGCAACAAAAAATAATAACTAGCCTATTTTTGGAAATAAAAAACTGAGCAATTTGCTGCATTTTCCCCAAAATCCTTCATTAGATTGTTTTATAGTTGGTGTTGACTAAATGCCATACAAGTGCTTTGGTACAAAGATATTCCCAACTGGGCAAATATCTACACATTTTTGTTTTTACTGACAAAAATAATGAGCTTGTTTGTAAAATATCTTTTTTATTATTCATAGTAAATACCTCTACAAAATCTGAAATTACTGTAAATAAACTGAGTAATGTGGAAAATCCTGATTTTAAATTATATTCTTGTACATAATATCTGTGGTGGAGACAGAACACACTGTTGTTTTCCTAATTGTTATAGACATTTCTTATCCACTTATGATAACAATGCTGTGTTGTATTTACACACAACATTTGCGCAGACTCCGTGTATTCAGTAAGTTTTTCTATCTAGATGTCTTATTGCAGATTTTGTGTTTTCTGACTTTGAATGTTTTGCAAATATTCCTGAGTGTGGAGCATACAAGCTATAAAAGAGGAGGCTGGAGGACCCAAACAGATGTGGGTCTTGTTTAGATATTGTGGTCCCGTGTGGATTACTGAAGGAATGTCAGTACAGGGAACGCGGCTTCAGAGTGTTTCACTCCGATCAACGTATGGGGTATTTGGCAAAAGAACAAACATGAGAAGCATTTATTTTTATCATCACAATTTCAAAGTTGAGACAGTCAGAGAGCGAGAAGAGGGGCTTCCTAAAATGTTTGTATGAACTTCTGATGAGGTAATTGATGCAAGGATGAAAGTTCCCTACTGAAACGGAAGCAAGAGGGCAAATAAACACTCATCAATCAACACAAAACATTTTATTCAAAACCTTTCTCAGATAATTTGATACATATAGATAGATAAACATTTACATAAACACTTCCTTCAATAAAATAATCTGGCGTTCCTATTAGCCTGAGCCAGAAGTCGGATGTTGCGCACACAACCAGCAGCAGCTTCCTGGAGCATCTCATCATCAGAGCCCATCATCTGGATGAGGGGCTGTGGGCGGACAGGACAAAGGTCACAAGCGGCAGCAGGAACAGATTCTTGAAAAATCATTATTTTCCAACAGTTGAGCGATACACCTCATACACCTCGGTAGGCTGCTGTCCATGTTGCCATGTCAGCACCAGTGACTGCACACTACCACTGGTTATGGCTGCAAAGATATACAGTGGCTGTGCGGTGACAAATTCAAGCTGCACTGGCACGTGTCCCTCTGTGTGTGTGCATGTGTGTATTCATTGTGTGTGTGTGTGTCCTACTTGCAAACCATGCCTCAGCAAAGGGGTTACAGCTGCGAGCACACATGCTTCTGTAAGTTTGTTCAGATGAAAGTCGTGCGGGGCAGGCTCGACATTAAAAACCTGAGCATGAACCACACCACTCGACAGCCTTTCCGCCGCTCCAAAGGTCAGATTATATCCGACTATTAGTGGCTTGTGTAATGGATCTCGTTAGATCTTATTGCAGAACAAGGTTTGTTGCCTTCCAGAAATCTCTAGCTTTGGAAGTTTATTTTTTGGTTACATAAAATCTAACATTTTATGATTTTCGTATGTTCAAAGAGTTGTGTATTATGTAAAACTAAGCAAACAGGAACACACTGGATATATGGAATACCACTGAGTGGCATGTGTTTTTAGGGGTGAGCTTTTTTTTCCTGTTTTATCTGCAGCAAAATCACAACGTTATGTTTGTGGGCGGTTTTGGGGCTGAATCAAAATAAAAGTAAATGTAAGCATAAATACTCTGGTGCAAGGGATGAATCTAAATTTGTTCAATGTGTGCTGTGGGGTAAAATCACAATGGTGTGCCACTGAGGTTTCCTAAGCCACACTTTCAATTATTTTGGATAGTCTTGTTTACATCCATAATGAACCAACAGCAACATTACATCCTTCAACTAAGCACATGAGGACTCCCCGCTCCTACACGTAATTAAGCCTTGATAAATACAGTAACTGAGCGATTTAAGCCCCATATATCAAGGCCTTGTTCTCAACTAAATGAGAGGAGATTCTGAAAAAGATTCTTCCAACAAAGAGCATGCTGCAGCAGGCTTACACTGGTGTTTGGGCACCATCTGGGTAGTTTCCCTGGTTTCAGTGCAATAATGTCACATCCCCGTTGACCCTTCTGAGCAACACAGATGACAATATCTAATATCACTGTCAAAGCAGATGATCCAGTAACTAAGCCTCTTTAAAACTTACATCTATCCACTCGTTTAGATTTAGTTTAAGGCAGCAGGGTAACTCTGAAAACTTCTGGCTAATGTCCATTTTCTCAATTTCTGTCCCATCTTGTCTCCTTATTTAAAACTCTCATCCTGTTCAGTGTTGGTTCCACATGTTAACATAGGAAGTGATGGGATTCCTTTGTCTGTTTCACACAAGTGAAATGTCACTGTAAACTTTAATAATCATTTTCAATAATATTTTGTGCACAGACATTTCCTGATCTCTGTCCAGCTGATCATGTTTTCCTCTCAGGTTATCACTGTGTTCATAATGCATGTCAGAGCAGAGCTGAGGTTGACCCTGACCCTTCTCCATGTTACATGCAATCTTAAAACATTGTGCAGCACATTTGTGTGGTTAGCAAACAGCCAAACAGCCTGGGAGAAGACATTCCCAGGATTTTCAGCACAAAGATAAACAGTGAAAGGAAAACAGATGAAAGACGAGGTGAGCCAGCTTGTGTACGGGCACGAAAGCACTGCGGGCCTACAGTATAAATCCTTCCTGCTGATTATAATCACATCATTTTGTGGGGAAAGGCATACAGCAGTCCAAGATGTCAGCTCATCTCAATGCACCAGTGTTGAGGAGTTTATGTGAAACATTTGCCCTCAGGTTTTATATGGTTTTTAAATAGCATCCAAAACACCTCCAAAAGCAAACTCACATCCACAGGCTCCAGAAAACATGAAGCACACTGGACAAGTCTCTTTTGTGAAAAGAGAGGATGCCTGAGAAGTGCCAGAGGCAGCATTTTTGCCAACCTCATAGCATGTTATTCAGACGTCGCCAAATAAGGTCTCCCGAAGCGCACAGCTAGGCTAAGATAAGCGTGTCTCTCTTTGCTGCCTTTTTTCTAGTTTGCTCTTTCCCTCCCAGCTGGGAGCTCTGAGAATATAATACGCCACTTGTTAGATATTCCCTGACTGTGGTAACATGAACACTTGCCCCACGTTTGAAAACTGGATCGTGAGTTTTTGAGGTTTTTGCACTTCAGAGAGCTCCAGTGAGTCCTGACCTCCAAGAAGGGAGCTGAGGAACAAGCCCCCCCCCCTTGCTAAGAGAGGAGAGGGGGAAGAGAAGGCGTGCAGTCTGGGAGGGCTGCACATATTGTTGCATGTGTACACACACATCCTATCGCACACAGAGGTGTCATGGTGTTAAGTGCGCTCTGTTGGACCGCTTCTGCCTGCAGGAGTTCGAGTTGAAATTCCCCTGTGCCAGGTCTGACAGCCATTATGGCTCCATCAGCCTGTTGCCCTCTTTCCCAGCATTCCCATGTTTTAGACTCCACTGTGGAGGCAAACAGCACAAACAGACAGCAGTGTTTAGCTGGGCTGAGGGGAAGTTGGTCAGGGAAGTCAAGGTAAACAACATTCCCTGCAGCCTCCAGTGAGCCAGAGACTGTTAAGCTGCTTTTCTATGTCTCTAAAGAGGAAGAGGAAAAGAAGGGAGGGCAGCTTTCAAATCAGTGACTTTAAGGGGAAAGTTTCAATCTGAACCCTAAGCCTGTTCAACCTGAAGAATATGGCTTGGCATTTCTGATGTGGGCGTGAGGGAGAGAGGCTTAAGTCAAAGGCTCTAAAACATTACACACCATGGATCTCAACAACATGGTAGTCATAACAGAGCAGGAAACACACAGCGCCTGTATCATCTGCTCACCACACCCACAACCTGAAGTCATGTTACGCACAAACCAAGAGGAAACTTCAAAAGTAAACCTGTGATGCTCTGCTTGGTTTTTACTCCCTCCCTTACATTTGTGTAATTGCTGCCCCCCACAGCCCCACTGCACACTTTCACTCCTGCAGTCTGAGCATGTAAGAGGGAAAAAAATTAAAACAAACACTAACCATGCTGGGGCAGA
The DNA here is from genome assembly GCF_002814215.2 of Seriola lalandi dorsalis. NCBI lineage: Eukaryota > Metazoa > Chordata > Actinopteri > Carangiformes > Carangidae > Seriola > Seriola lalandi. Next base: position 50,405 of record NW_019524351.1, read on the forward strand.
AGTGTGCTCATGGCAACAAAAGTGCAAACGTTTTTCTCATTTAGATTAGTTAAAGCCCAAAATACATACCAGGACCTGGCAAAAGCCATGCTCTGGAATACCCGCAGTTGAAAATTACCAATAATTACCATCCGCATTTTGTAATTTTCATCAATTTACTTCACAAAGCTTTTCTTATGAAAGAGCCTCTTTAATACAAATAGCTGGCTGAAGCTGTCTACAAGGATTTATGGTTTCAGCAAACAATCCCCAGTCCTTTGGAAGCAATGTAAAGCACACAGGGAAGGAATGTTGATTTTGTACATGACACAAAATGAAGCGCATCCGTATAAAACTGCGAGATACCAAGAGTGGATGTCAAATCAAATGTCCAGAGCAATTCATCTCTAAGACTAAAACTCTCTTTTCCCTGGTATGTGTTTCCTGTGAGAGCGAGCACCTGGGTCACTTTTCTTGAACAAGGCCTGATACGATCCAATACATTCCACAGGTTTTGTCCAAACATGAATTTAAACAGATTTTTTTTTAGATGTTAAATACTCATAGCATTGAAACTAAATAACTGAATGGACAAAATTTGAATGTTTTGGTTGAGGCAGAATAAAAACACTAATATGGGTCACTAATGTGTTTTCCAGTGTGAAATACTTTCATTTCGATTCTTAATTTCCCCTGTGAATCTTAAGGAACTGGCTCATACACCATTATGTATGCTAGAGAGGAAAGTTACTTTCTAAAGCAGCTTTAGAGTAAGAGAGACCTTTGCTCATTCGAAACTGTATACTACACGTGGGTGAACATGTTTTGAGAGCTTCTCTACGGCACAGAAAAACTCTTTAAAATACGGTTGTAATAATACAAGAGGCACTCCAAAACTTACATAGGGCCATAAATTAGACACAGGGTCCTGTATCAATACGTGATAAACCCTCTCCAACCCATTCAGAAGTATTGGAGATATTGTTTTAACACATTCTCTTCACCAGCTGCCTGTATATCATGAAGCTGAGCATTACAGTGCAGACTGAAAGGTGGAGATAGACAAGCTCCCACACTGTAAATGTTTCCTCCGGGGTCAGGCAGGTAAGTATCAGCCGCCCCCGTCCAGACTGGCTGAGACTGAGGCCAGACTGAACAATGAGGCTGCCTGTGTTGTGTTTCCATGTCTGAGATTAGGAACAAATGCAATGCTGGTGCAGTTACGTGGCCTTTGGCAATTAAGCTCTTTAAAAGTCCAAAAATACATTATGGAGTAGTGTTGCAACTCTTAACTGGTACATTAATAAGGGCAAACACAGAGACAGATTAAAAAGGGTGGTATGTTTTGCACACACACACACACACACACACACACACACACACGTAAACACACACCCATAGTCACACACAAACTCACACTAGAATAGCAAATATAGAAACACACACACTCACTCTGAGCAAGAAAGAGGACTTGTCCAGTTTTTGTCGTGGCTCAAACTACAAAAAGCACTCAGCTTAACGACTTTTGCAAATTGGACATAACTCTTTCGGAACACCCAATGTTCAGTCCAGCTACCAATTATGGCTAGTGTTGAACCACATACACTGTAACAGCAGATCAAGCTAAAGTATACCATTTAATGAACATGGGAAAAAAATATCTGGCTGCAATAGCATAACCACTTCATAATTTATATTGCAGTTGTTATTTAGGGGGGGAAAAAAAAGGATTTAAAGTCACTGTGGCCACAAAAAGATTTCTCATGTGAAAGTCTTTGTATGTGAAACTTGATTGAATTAGAGAATGATAGCAATGTTTTCCCAAAATGCTGAAATATGGGTACATTACCATCTTTGACAAGACATCAGTTACGGGGTAATCTTAACATAAAATCTCTACGTCATTGTCAGAAACAAACATAAACAGTCTCTGGAGCTGAGCATGGAGAGGCAAAACAATGCTTGTTTCTTTTTGGAAGTGCACTACACAACTGCCATGATGGAGAAAGCTGGCGGATGTAGCATTACAGAAGAAGAAAAAAACTTGACTATAAAAAAAAAAAACATTGTTCTCTTTTGGTCTTGAACAGCTCTGACTAAACTCCTTGGCCTGAACCATATCGCTGCCGCATTCTACCCTGATGTCCAGGAACAGCCCTTAGCAACAGTTACCCCCAGCTACAGCCCTTTGACTTGTGCTGTAATGGCATCTAGGGTCTACCGGAGAAATGGCACTTTGCACACACTGAGCTGTTTGCTTTTCTGAATTCCCATGACGGCTAGAAAGTGGAGTCATGTTTCCGCCGCTGAATAAAACCCACTTTGTTTCTGCTCCATCGGTCAAAGGCTCTGAAAATAGTCACAGCTTTTCAAAGTTTATTACTCAGTGTTTTTCACACATTGCTAAAACAAGGGTGGTGGGAGGCCAAGACACATTTTCCTCAGTGTAATTATGCCAGATTTAGTCTCCAAAGCACGAAATAAACTAGATAAATAACTACTTTGTTAATTATCTATAATGAAAAGTAGTGAGGAGTTAGATATCCAGCTACAATGGTTCTAAAACTGACCTTGACCACTCCTTTCGAATGCATGGTGACGCAGTTCTGGGGGTCCTTGGACAGCTGATACAGGGCCATGGCTGTGCTCTCGTGGACTGCACTGTCCTTTGACTTGAGGTAGCGCACCAGAGGGGCCACGGCCCCAGCTTCACCAAACGATGCCCTGTTGCTGCCCCACATGCAGCATTGGCTGATAGCGTCAGCGAGGTGGCGACGGAGCCTGTCATCAGTCTGTGGAGAAGAGAACAGGAGACCAGTCTTTACAATGTAGAGCACAAGCTCAGCAAGAGACTCCTGGCAATATCTACCAATGTTCTTCTCATTAGTTGGATTTATGCTTCATTCAATAGGACAAGGCCAACTAAAATACATTGTAAAGACAGTTATTTGTATATTGACAATAACTACAGTGTTCTTGGGTAGTAAAACCCCGTTTCCAGCAATGAGGTGTACTTACTGTGTTAGTCAACTTGGCCAGCAGTTGGACAACCCCATAATCAGTGAGGACTGCCAGATTCTCCTTGTCTTTGGCTATTTTGGCGATGGCGGCACAAATGCTTGCCAGGACCTCGTTGTTTGTTGACTTCAGCAAATCAATAATCAGTCGCAATCCACCGACAAGGGAGCGCACCATTTCCCCTGCATCCTTTAGTCAAAGAGTCTGTTATTAGCTGGTGAGGAAGGAGGTAGTGTAATGGATGAGGAAAGAGAGGAGGCAGACAGGGGCATTTAAGCAAGGCAGACACAACAAAGGACACTAAATAAGTACAAACAAAGTATTTCCATCAGCTCAGGCAACAATCAGGGTCCCATTAGCGCAAACCAAGCATTAGAACTATCTTTAGCTGTGTAAAAAAAATGCTTTCAAAAATAAAAACACCCTCTTCTATAGTACAACTGTGTTTTGAATTCTTCATGAGCAAGCAATAAATCTGACATCTTTGTCAACCTCTCCTCTCACCCCAGCATGTCACGATGAAGAGGAAACATAGAATTTAGAGCTTAGGAGTGACATTTAAACCTTTTGCCCCAGGCTGACACACAGTGTAGACTCAATGCTTCATGGTTTGAATTCATGGCACCAGCTGGTACCACATAACTCCGGGCCACTTATGGGGCAATGCCTACCAAACCAAGAGGCTGTTAGGGAGTGCTGAGGGAACCACAGCGGAAGAGCTGGCAGATACACTGGCTTTAGTATGGCTTGGCACATCAGGCCACTGTTTAAAATCACAACTCACCGTATCGCCAGCCGCAGAAGAATACATCAAGGTGGCTGAGTCTGTAATGTTCAGTGCTTTGAAAATAGAACAGAAATTCCCCCAAAAACATACAATTATGGATCGCTGGATGCAAATCACAAAGCATGCTTAATTTGAGTCCATTTCGACATCAATCTACATGTCAAGAGCTGATGAATGGCGCAGTACTGTGGAGTACAGTAATCACAGAATTTATTATGTGCACTGGATAGTTGTTCTTCGATCTACAAATTATGGGATTTCATCAAATGCAGTGATGAGAAAAAGCAGGCGCTGATTTACAGTTTTAGTGTTCAGCTACTTTGGGGGAGTGTGATGTACTGCTGTGTTCTCCTCTCTAACAGAGAGCTCACAGCTGAGATCAGGTCAGGGTTGTGGTGTATGGGCCCTGTGATGCTGTGCCAGAGGATGAGCCATGGGCAGTGCAGGGTTTGGGGTGGGGGGGGGGGGGGGGGGGGGGGGGGGCCGGGGCCAGGAGCTGACCCCCCGACACACAGGAAGCCCTTCCTCAGGAATACTGATGACGGCTGGCCGGGAGTCCCTGCGACAGAGGAAGCTCTCTCAAGCCACCAGCTGCGATAGACTAGCCAGAATCTCTTTCATGGCCTGGACGGGCCCCCAGATCTGAAAACCACAGCATTATGAGGCTGCACACGGAAAGGTCTTTCTCACTATCCTCTCTCTCCCCTCCTCTTACTCAGGATGAAATGAAATAGAAAACACATTATCTAGTGTGCGTGATCTCAAACTGAGGGGAGCAGGCCAAGCTCAGCATGGCAGAAGCATGCCCTGACCCCTTCTCTGGAGCAATCAGGCTTCTATAACATACATGGCTACTATGTAAAGGAAAAATAAATCAAGCATCTCAATGTGCCTCTGCATTCAGGCAAATTAATGATACACCCCATTACGTGTGACTGGGAGGGTTCTACTTCCTTGATTGGAGTACAAAGATAATTGAATGATTCACTGCTTAGTCTACTGGTATGGTACTAAGTGAGTTGAAGTTGTGGACCTGTGAGCATGGAGCACAGCGTCTGTCTGTGGAGAGGCAGCAGAACTGTATGGAGCATCCACCAGATGCATTTATACCACAGCTCTTTCATAAATCCACTATGGAACTGCTAACTCAAACCACATGGGGTTTTTATCTAAATAACGAGTGCACCAAAGCAGCTGTATCAGGTTCCTCAACTCGATGGGCAAAGAGCACTATTTAGCTCTTGTCGTTGCCCCTGTCTAAGAAAAATCACCCAAAAAGCATGTTCATGAATTTCCCACAAAATTGGCACACTGACGTCCAGACAAACATTGTCAAACTTTGTTAGCGCTCAGTAGTGGGTCTGCAGTCCCCCTTCTCTCTGCATATGGTTGCCATGCATCATTTTTGCTACACTTCTGGGGCCAGAGAAATTCCAGCCAGCAAAAAAAAGCTCTTCGCCCCCAAGACACCTGCCTGGGCCCAATATATATTTAAACTTAACCAGATTGTCCCACTGACAAGCTGTTTACCTTAATCACAGCGATAATCTAATAGAACAACATTACGTTTGTAGTTGGAAATGATACAAGCGCCCAGCAGATCAAAGACCTGCTGATATGTAACTGAAATTAGAGTTGGTTGACAACATAGCTGTGTAATAGTAGGCTAAAGGCCTGCGATGATGGCATAAAGAAGCTCATAACGTATAGGACTCCACTAATTCAGCATTGCACCTATAACAATGTCAGACTCACAATGAACAGTTTTTTTTTAAAGTATTAAAATCAAAGCAGTAGAACCAGAGATATGGTCTTTTTTATTCCACACATGCTTCTTCATTGTCAAAGTCTGGCGCCAAAATTATCTACAATGCAACAAGATCGTCAACAGTTCAGTGGGAGATTTGGGTGTGTTATGCTAGTAGTGGCTTATAGCCTCGAGCCTCTAGCAGAGATGAGGAGCGGGCTACAGAAGTCTGGTCTTTTTTCTGACTCCACACCCCCATTTTTTTCAGTTTCAAACTTAAAGTCTTCAGCCCCAAACAACACTGACTCAAGTGACATCACTTGAGGACATTTGTCAGACTTCACACAGCTCCCTCTGGAGAAACAGAAAGTTTTATATAAATGTTTGCATATGCAGTATTAGTGACCATGATGGTATGTTGGTATGTGTATGTGTGTATGTTTCTTTAAAGAAAACTTGTGTCAAGTTTATGGACCAACAAAATTTCATTCTATGCACATTTATATCTAAAATGATATAAGTAGCATTCAAAGGCATGTTGTGGCTTTTTGCAAGCCATTTGTGCAGTGTTTTCTTTAGAGAAGTGGGTTCACAGAAACTGTGGGCTACCCAGTGCTCTATGCATGTATTGTGTGCCTCTTTAACTAGTAGCATGTTGAGGGAAGATTTTCAACTGGGAAATCAAAAGCCATGCCACAGGATATTACTCAGTCTTTCTCCCTGCGTTCTTCCCAATTCACCAATCCCAGTGTGCCAAGGCGGCTTCTCTGCTTCATATTAGCCCGAGGTTCATGTAAGCCTCCTCTAACACAGCTCTGCCCCTGCTAACCTCCCAGCAGCGGCAGGCTGGAGGAAGAGCTTAAGAGACAAGTATGGTGATATAAGCAGGCTTCGGGTTTGTGAGTGGGATAACCCTTTATTCTGAAACAACACAAACTCTGAAGAACTCTTTGATTTTCAGACCATCTATCTGCCTTTGGTGTGCTTCACTTGCACGGACCAGGCCTGCCATCAGGGGGGGTCAAAGGGTACAGATGACCCCAGCCCAAGCCAATACCAAGGTCACGCAAAGGTCTACGATTTACCCTTCAGTGGGATCAAGTACAAGAATTTACTTACTGACTTATATCCCTGACAATATAATTTATATGTATTTACATATAAATATATAAATAACAACATATGAAATGTGAATGTGAATTGTTTTGAAAACACATTGAAAACTATTTCAGCTTGTCATCTGATGACCCCCCTGGTTTAACTGTGGAGATGGTACGGTCAAAACACTTTTCCCCACATTCCCCTCAAAGAAGACAGCTGCTGGTCAATATCGACTGGTTGTGCAAGTGCATAACATTAATGTAATTTTTTTTTTTTTTTTAACTCTGACGCTGAATGTTTGCTCTCTCAATCCACATGAATATTGAAAAATATTTTCTCTCAGAAGAAGACTCAGAAGGGCTCGTCCTGAAGCGGTGCGGTCTAGACCGGAGCGGTCTGGACCAGAGCTATTAGAAAAAAAGAGTACCTTTGAAGCTTAAAAAAATACATGGGAAAGCTGAACTGTCCAACCTGTGTGCTATCTATCCAATTAATTGGTTTTGAAAATTTCCAGGCCACAGTTGCTGTGGCTGCTGTAGCAGTCAAGAGATGGTCAGGAAGGGATAGCAGCTAAAGAAGAGAGAGATGTTGGAGAGGGGGAGCAGTGCAGCCAACATGCTGCTGCAAGACAGGCAGCTAGGTGAGGTTGACAACAGCAAACACAGAGGATGCGGTGTGGATGAGGGGCTCTATTTTGGAAAATTTGGTCCCACTGTCTATAATTCCTAATGGCTGGCCTGGCAGAGACACAGGACAGAAGAAGAAGACAAATCTATGTCATGTCATGGAGGAAGTAAAAGGATCTTTACTTCACTGTACTGTACCTTTGCATTCTCAATGCATGGACAAAGGGCCCACGCAGCACTGGACTGAACATCTGGATTGGGGTTTTTCAATAAGGACCACACCAAGCGGACTCCATCAAGCTGGTCAATGATTCTGTAAAGAGAGAGAGAGAGTCAGTAAAGTAGTGCGAGAAAGGAGGGAAAGGAATAACTAAACAAAGAATAAGCAAAACCAAGAAAGTGTTAAGATTGTGTTTTCATTTAGATCCTTCCTTCAGCATTATTTCATACTTGAAAGATTTAAGAGAGCGATATTTTTTTCTCTTGCTGTATCAGTCTGGCCAGCAGCAGGCTTAACACAACCACAGCCAAGCAGGATCAAAGCATCAATCGATTTCAACAATGGCTTTTCATCACAACTTGCCTTCAGTCCTGCTCATTTCCTCTCCAGGCTTAAAATCCACCCACTGTCTGCTCACTCAAATCACTCTCCACGGGAAAGCTTGGCGATGCTAGGGCCAGAGGTTAACTTGTGTATCTATATGTCTGTGTATAGTGCTTCATACATGGATCTATAAATAGCAAGTGAGACAAACTTACACTTTATGTTGGTGGCTTGTTTTCCAACCAGAGCCAAAAAGAGGACCTCCTTCCAAATCAAACAGAGGCAGAGACAGGTCGCTCTGTATTTCATAGGGTCTGAGTGAAGTTTACTTAAGCATGAGCTGTGAGCTGTATTTCATGTTGTATACATGACTGTAGTCAAAACTGCAGTCAGGGTCTGGGAACCCAAAGCATTACGCCACAGTGCACCCGTTGTCTGGTATAAATAACATGTAACGTGTTCCCCATGTGTGCTTCCACCAACAAGGCCGACATTGAATGCTGTCATAATTACTTAAACACTCCCTAATCACAGTATCTCCGTGACTGGCAACGAGCGAACACTCATCAGGGACGTCCCCTGCGCCATCTGTCTTCCGTTTGCACATAAATCAGTCTAGAGGGATCATAACATCAGATTCCAGTGTGCGGGGCCTCTTAAATCCGAACCAAAAACAAAAGTGAAGCGTCATATCATCCGCCAAAACAGCTCCATCTTAGCATGAAGCAGGTATGAAACAGATTAGCAATGAAGTTGCAGCTGACAGTGATGGATTAGAGGAGGAGACCACAAACCCTGGAGGCATTAGACAACGTGTGTTCACTCTTGTAGATACACAGGATTCATTGGGGGAAGTGCTATGTCATCAACCACACACTGCCTACTGGTTGAGAAAGAAAACAAACATATGAGTATTTCATGGAAAACTTGAAAGTGATCAGTGCTTGTTTTGGGCTTTCAGTAGTTATGGATGACCTGAATCAGAATGATGATGAGAGAATGATAGCCCTGATAAACAGAGGGTGGTATTTGAGAAAAAGTTTGTGTTGGTAAAAATGAAGTCATGTTAACTGACAGGAAAGTTGTAGCTGCCGCCATAGTATCATGCGTACATCAGCGTAATATATTTGTTAGCTAGCCAAACACCATCAAAACGCTGGGAATCTGAAAAACAACTCCAGCCATGTTGGGTTGGAGCACCAAACAATCAGATGTGAGCTGTGTTCATTGCTCAGCAAACTACTATACATGTACATGTCCCAAAATAAGCTATCACCACAAAACATACACAAAGCAGCTGTTGAAATCAGAACTTTCTGTTTACAGAGAAGTGTAAACGCTGAAAGATTACAAGGTCTGGCCCAAATATATGTGACGTGAGAAAACATGGAGAACATGTTGAACCGGTGTAAAACACTTCTTTTATTGTGTGAAGTTTACCAGAGTTAGTGGCTTTATTTTGACATGTTTCACTTTTTATTCAATCCCTTGGTTTTTGCCTCCAAACAAATGTAATAGGCTCATATGATAGCATTAACAGCTAACTAACAATGTGAATTCAGACAATAAGCTGTATTTGTGTCCAGTGCTAATTAAGAATGGTCTTGTATTCCATAACAGCCTTGTAAAACCAATAGGCACAGATGGAAGGCACAATGTTCTGCAGTATTGAGGGTGAGGTTAAATGAACACAGAACAAAGACTGCTCTGGACTATGGTTCACTGTGTTTTCCCAGCCATGTAGTCTTGGACAGGGCAGGGCTTTAGGTATGTTCATCTGACCAGCTCAAGTCTTGACAGTGACCGCAAAGCTATAGTAAAACACTGGGAATTAAACCCCAACCATATTTAACACAGCAGGTACAATAAACAAAGCTTTTAAAATCTGCCATTAAGCTGGGGATGAAAGAGGAACCTACCTGCATAATTACAAATTAAGAGAACATAGATTTCTTTAAGCATCAGTCCGTGACAGGTTAATAGTACAGGAGTTGGTGTCATTCCCTTGTCAAAACATATGACATCAATACATGGCCAAGAATATGTGTTTGGAGCTAATTCAGTAATGACAGTGAGTAAGCCACTAATCGCATTTTAAGAGACACCTCACACGGGGCTGTTTGCCTTGTATAAACTGTACTGCAAACACCAAAGACCATGTTAGCTGGTTGGATGTACTGGAATAAAGAGCGACTTACGACATGTTATTCTTGTCTGTGGCACAAGCACCCACCGCCTTTGTTACATTCACAAGCAGCGCCTGTGCAAATGACACAAATAAAAATGAATCAATACAGAAACTTGTTTTAAACATGACATGACTGTATGCAGCAAGAGATGATTCAACATGCCTCGTTTGTTCCAACAAGCAGTTTAACTAGGGTCTTGATGCCTCCACACTTGTTGATGACGGCCTGGCTAGCAGGTATCTGGGCAAATTCTCCCAGGGCTCCAACTACATTTACCAGCACCTCTTCAGGCTGATTAGTCAGCAGGCCAACCAGGGTCTCCAGGGCTTTGTGCTTCTGAAACCTTGCGAAAGTGGGGAAGAAGAAGAGAGGCAGAGATCATATTAACTAATTGCATCACATTGATTCATTTATTACATCAAATGAAGGAACAAGAAGAAGAGTCTACAGCCATGCTAGAATCTTAGAGTGGCTGTTCTTAGGTATAGTGGTGGAAATTAGTGCCGAAGACAAAGTACAGCTGAGGATGATGAGAATGCAATGAAATTTGCGGATAATTGGTTATAAACAAAAGTACAGGATATATAAAAAACTTGACCATAGAGAAAGAGTGAGTTATTATAAAAATTGTCCTGAGGGGACCATGAATATCTGTAGAAAAATTGAATGCAATAATGAATGTCTTAAATAAATAACTTATGGTGGCACAATGAAGAGTCAAGCAGTCCCCAAAATCTTTAGGATGCATCACCTGGGAGCCATGAATGTTTGTACCAAATTTAGCGTCAAATTTAAGTCACTCGCAGACAGACAAAAGGACAGATCAACATTGCCATCGCTGGAGCCATCAGTAGTGTAAGTGACAGGTAGCAGTTACAGATCCTCTAGCTACATGGGCACTGATCTCTTACTGTATTCCAGCGGTACAAGCAGTTTTCCCACGACTGCTCACAGTTGTCCCTTGTACGTACTTTGCATAACTGAAGCTTTGCTGTGGCTTGGAAAGTCTCCCTCCCTCTTTTGCCGTGATTTTGCCTTGTTTGCCAGTGCTATAGAGTGGTAAACTATAGTAAACATTTAAAAGGGATATAATGCGGTTGCAAAAAACCTCAACAAACCTCTGATGTACAGTTAAGTTCTACGACTGTTTTTATTCACAGTTACGGTTGCTGGCATCATGGTCCGTAAGCTATTGTAGATGGCCAAGGTCATTTGGTTTTGGTCAGGGTCCACCGACAGACAGCCTATTCTTGCAAGTGAAAACACTGCTAATGAACAGAGTAGCTGCCAAAGTTAACTTCAGTGAAATTCACCATAAAGAAAAACAATGGTTTTCCTATGCCATCACTGAAGTGTCATCAATAGTTGACTACAGTAGAATTATCTTGTAATAACAGACATAACTTTTGATAAATGAATGGTAAGTCATGTCTATTTTTGTTAAGCCAGTCCCAACTCAAGTAATTACGTGATGGCAAGAGTAGCATTACACAAAGCGGCCTGAAGCAGCTTCTACTGCAAACACTGGGCTCCACACAACTGGAAGCTTATTAAAGCCCGTCAGAAGACACAGGAACCACAGTGAGGCTTCTGTGCAGCAGATTTTTATGATTGATTGTCTGCCTTTTCCTTTCCTCATCCATCTGCACTAGTCACACATTCAACTAAGTGCAGAAAGCTTAAATGCTGCCTGACTAACCAGGGTTTTTAGGCCGGCCCAAGTTAAAAATAAGACATTTCAGGGACCATGAGATGCTTAGCAGTAACCATGAAGAGAGATAGACACTCAATTAACCTGAAATTTAACAGACAGCTTGATCTATTTGAAAGAAAACAGCAGAGCAGTGAATAACTTGGGTGAGCACAGAAGTTTTGTGAGGCAAGGAGAAGTATCATTTGGAGGGACAATTATGGTCCGCTCATCACAGGACTGGAACAGAGGTAAGACGGAGGAGTAGTCAGTAATTGGAAGCAAACCCCACAATCTTGACCCTAAACATTACTGCACTGGCAAATAGAGTCCAAGACTTGGCGGTTGTGACTTTCCATTGCAAACTTATTCCCTTACTCTTTTGTTAAGGCTTTTTACAGCATTTTTGTGTCCATAACACCTCCGTATACAGGCTCTTGCAACCACATATCAATGCATCCATAAATCTGCACAAAATTATGTTTGTGTTTCCAAGCAGGACTTTTACAAAGGCAGTAAATATACTATAACCTTGGCACAGGTATCTCATCTCTGTAATGAAAATTTATACAAAAAAACACGAGCTTATGTGGTATTTAAACAAACACGCTTAACTTGAATGTTTTATAATTATATTTCGGGGCATCAATCATCTCTCATTTTGATGCATCATTAATCAGGAAAATGGATAACACATGCTGCTACTTGTCTTGAGTGGAGGTCCCCAGAGCCCTATACTGTCCAGACCACGCAAATCATCAGTCAAACAAAAGAAAAAAACATGTTGTTTGCAATGGACAACAAGGTCTGTTTCATTTGACCATGTACTTAATGACAGAAAAGAGGAAAAAAAATCCACTCTCTGCCTCCCATTATTGCTTTAGCAAAATATATTCCAAAATGATTTTCATTTCAGTACACCACTCAGCCTATGATTGATTCTGAAATGAGCGCATGCCCCTAAAACCCTGTCACCATTAGCAGCCTTGCCTTTTTGACAGTAATGGCTCAGTCACTCCATTCCAAGCTTTTGCCTGACCTAGACATTTTAAGTGATTCAAATAAGCCAGAGAGAGTATGAAAAAACAGATCCACTTACAGATTCAAGTGTGCATTAAAAACATTTGCTGTGCATCATGCTGGTTTCCTCCTGACAAGGAGGCCAATTTTCACCTTCATTCACACCCAACTGCCCACATTATCCAAAAAAACAAAATAAAACATAACACACAGGAAAAAACCACAAAATGAGAACTCTATTCATATTATGGCCCTTTGGGAAGCTCACTAACATACCTCTGTGACATGTTAAATTTAGAGTTGTGATATTTTGTGTTTGTTAATGAAGTGTCACTAAATGTGGTTCACATGTGATTATAATTATTTCTATTATTGTTATTATCAGTAGTAGCATAACTGTTTTACATCGCAACAGTATGACAAGTCATTACGTATGGCACAAGGCCTGTACTGGCAGCGACTGTATTAAGCTGCCACATTACTCATGGCCAGTGCAGTTAACTTGTTTTATCATTACGCCAAGCTGCAGTCAGAAGGGTTCCTAATCTGCGCCAATTTTGTTGTTTTTATAACAGTTTTTTTTTGTTGAAAAATTATTAATAAGCCATTTTAAAAGCTCAATTTTCTACCATCAAAATTGAACTGTCTGTCTAAATAATAACCCTGCTATTCTCTTAATAATGATAAATAATCATTTAAATGAATTCCTCCAAATGATCAAATGATTTCTTTCATGATATGGGTTAAACAGACAGTGATCTGTCCATCTTGCTTTAAAAGAATGTTATCGTCATGCTTCTGCCCCTGCAAAGGAATCCTCGCTTAACTCAATGTGGCAGCAGACACTCAGTTCCAGTTGGAGGACTTAACTTAGACTTTAAATGTAGGATATCATTCTGTCAGTTATGAAATATGACGTGCAGAAAGATCTGTGTGAGTGCTACTGAGCCTTTTTCTTGTTATTTTTAGAATTCCACTGCAATTTGAACTATACAGCATTTCTGAGTCAGAGGAAAAACATTTTCACATAATCTCACCTCAGCGAAAATCCTTAAACCTCAAAAACAGTCTTTATCATAAAAATGATTAAAAGACAATGTCTTATAATGTTCTTTGCTACACTGCAGAGAGAAGGTTTTGAATTGATTAATATGTTACTGAGGTATTAAATCACTGCATGTTTTTATATGTAATATCCCAGGCCTCACACTGAATAAGAAAATAAACACAGCTAAATCATTCTTTCAAGGGAGCACTGGAGGAAATGTATAGGTCTGCCAGGGCACAGTCTCCGGGCATTATTTATTTTAAAGGGAGAAAAATACTGACTTAACAATCATCTAACACTGAAGTGCAAAGTCAAAAACCCTTTCAGAACTGTCACTGCTGAAAGGACCAAGCTAAATGACACTTAAATAAACCTCTGCTTTACATGACAAATGATAAAAGGCTCTGTCAGCCTGCGTCTTCTGACATTAGAAAATCACTATCTTGAGGCTGATTCTTTCAGTATGCCTGCGACTGGTTCAGTACTAACAGGCCTGGACTAACATATCACTGAAGTCTATAAAATCAGCACATTTACTTCAGCTTTTGTTAACGGTGGAAAAGACTGAATTCTAGCGGTAAACACTCACATAAAAGATCAGACTTAATAGAATCCTTACAAAAACTTTACATTTTATGCAAATAATCACTTCAAACAGACACAGCGATAAAAGAAAGGCAGACATGACAACAGCGTGCAAACGGAAAAAGTTACACAACTAGTGATGAATGAATATGAACCCCCATAAAAGTAACATATGTGATGATGGCATGACGACGCTAATGCACGCAAGTTGGCTAACCCCTTGTGTTCTGTATCCTCTGCTGATATTAATATATTCACATACTATAAGGCTGCTGTTAACCACATCAGCGTAGCAATCCTATTTTCCAATAGTTATGGGCACACGTGGGTAAAATGCCTAATTGCTATTAACCCCCTTCTACACTGAGGCTCATTAGCTTGCTGTCCTTAAACACAGTAAGTGATTTGTCAAAGTCGCACTAATCTGTTACCACTAATTACAGACATGTAGTCATACATCCAAAAAGATATGGCTACAATGTGTTTCTGTATCTCTGGTATGTTAAGTTTGGTTGTGTGTTATTGTGTGTGCGTGTGTGAGAGGTAAAACAGTGAGACCCCTGAGCCTAGTCATACTTAGCCACATTCTCCGTGCTGATGGAACACTTCCAGATGGCCCCGGTGGCGGCGGCCAGGAGCTGCTTGTTGTTCACCTTGCCTAGCAGTGAAACCAGTGGCTGCAGACCATTGTACTTGCGCACAAGGTCACGGGTTTGCTTGTCCTCTGCACACTGTAAAGCAAACGAGAGAGGATCAAGATATATATTAATTCCTATATAGTCTGGGTCCAATGAGGAGACAAAGACATGTAAGAAAATTGTTTTGGTCCTTATCCTTTTTTCCGGTTCATTCAGGTTTTTCAGAGCATAAGAGAACACAGTGTGGAAAACAGGTACCTTGAAGATTGCACTTGCGCAATGCATTTGTAGCTCATCGTTGTCACTGTTTAGGTTTTTGACCAAATCGTTGATCATGCCCTCTGTCTGAATGGCAATCCTGTAACTTTCCTGTAGTGACACACCAATTAAGGAACCACAGAAACATGAATAATCTAAATGACATCACGTGTACTAGCACAATTTTTTTCTCATATTTTTCTTCATGTGTTTATTTTTCAAATTTTCCTATTTTAAAGGACAAGTTGTAGAATGAGACTGGCAGACTTTATTTCACAGGCCATTGTCTCGACAACTTGTGCCGCAAAAAGTGCAATCATATACCCCCCTCACCTTTGAGGAACACTCCTGCAGGGTCCCCACCACGGGGATAAGCATGTTCTCATCTCGCGACTTAAGCAATCGTCCAAGCAGCGGAATGCCTCCAGCCTTATGGATGGCCTTCTTGTTCTTGGCGCTCTTGCTGCAGCTCCACAATGCTAAAACTCCACAGCGGGCCACCTCTACATCCTTCTTCTGGTTTGGAGTCAGCGTGTCTAAATTCCAGCTAAAGTCCAACAGCTTTACCTGAGCAGAGACACAAAGTACACAAACGTACATGATGATAAACAGCAGACAGCAGGCAGACCACATATGTTTGAGTGGAAAACCTCTCATACACACATTTACACAATCCTGATGAGCTTGACATAAATTCTAAGACTCTGAAAAGTTTCTTGCAGGATTGGCGTGGTAATGGATGGTGTCAGATAGGAATAGCAAGTTATTGGCTGTGATTAAGGGTATAATTAAAACTCTATTACCACTGAGTCTGCAAGGATGAAAAAGCCAGAGATGTTAGAAGTGGAAAACTGTCAGGATAGATGTTAATGTTAGGCCTGAAAATCCCAGTGTGACGGTTTATGGCCATCATTCAGTGTTCTAATCCATCGTTCCTGGCCAGTGAGACGGAGTAGGCAAAGCTATTACCCACAGCACAGTTCAAAGGTGGTCTTGTAGCATAGCATGAAATTAATCTGCCTACGTGAGTGACTTGCACATGAGAACATCCGATTTGGGGCTGAGGAAAATATACAAGGCATGCAGGCTTTAATCACAGGTCCCTCTGTCAACAAACATGAATGCAGGTCAGAGGATGTAAGGGACATTCTATCTGTTTTACCAAAGCACCATTTCTGGGGCTTTTTACAAATGGATGGGCCACTATCTGGCATCTGCTGTACAGAGTGAAAAGGGCATGGGTGGATGATTGATGCACTGTGCATCAAAACAGTTCAGCAACATTTGGATATATGTTTTACACTTTAAATTAAAAGCAAATAGCAATCATAACATGTTGATTACATTGGAATAAGAAACCTTCCTGTTTTTCCAAACTTTCCAAGGTGTCTGTGGTTTAGCACAAAATGTCTGTATTAAATCAACAACTAACTGGCACAGTCATAAACAGACAAGCGTTTTAATGGAAAATTTGCATGCATAACATTTTTTTCAATAATGCCAACACAGAAAGATCGGGTTCTGGTCGGCAGTCTCTGCTGCACTCCACGCTGGCAGTACAGAGATCATGTTACACTAGCCTGAATTTACAATTTTCTGTCCTTAAACTCACCAGTTTCTTGATGCCGCCATAATGCCTGACGGTTCTCCTTGCCCTGCGGAACTTGGCCACGTTTGCGATAGTCTCAGCAGCTAAGGCCTTGAGTTCCGCAACTGGTGAGTCCAAAATCCTCACGATGTTCTGCAGACCTCCTATGTCAACAATGGTCTGACGGATTTGCACGTTGTGACTAATCTTTCTCAGTATTTTCAGAGATCCAATCTAATCGCAAACACACACACATACAGAAAACATTAATAGTAAGTCTGATACTTTAAAAATTATAGTTTAGTTTGATGGAAACCATTGTGTCCATGCCAACATAAGGCCTCCATCTAATAATAAATAATAATAATAAGAACAGGTTAAAAAACACCCACACATGTCATTAGGCATACTGGAGGGTAATTGCTACCCTGTGTCTTTAGAGGTACGCTCTCTAACCAGAACTAGTGTTTCTGTAACTAAAACACAGGCTGGCACACACAGAGGGCTCTGCTCATGCCTGCAGGCCATCCAGGTCCAGCTTTGGCACAGCTACTCACTTTGCATTTGACTTCATCTGTATCCAGCAAGTTAATGAGGACTTCAAGGCCACCTACATCCCGGATGGCCAGCTGGCACGTCTCCTGCATCAAATCAAAGTCCATCATGGCGCAAAGAGTGAGCACAGTGGCTGTCTGGTCGCCTGCCTGAAATAATAACGGCAAACATGAATGAATGAAAATGGGGAATGAAAAAGGAAGAGAGAAGAGAAAATTAAACATCAAAAAGACATTTGGAAAAGAGAGGAGGATACAGACCTCCCTCCATTACCGTGCCCCCCCCCCCCCTCCATTATACCACTCTTGCTGGGGTTGTATTGTTTATACCACAGCCTGGTAAGTGTTTAGCTTTGTGGTGGTAAGAAATTATTTGCTAACAGAGCACTGAGCTCTAACAACAGTGTCAAGCTCAGAATCCATTAGACTTTGCCCTTAAGATAAAAAAAGAACACTATTAGCAATTTTAAGACCTTAAAGTCCCCTTGCACACATGGGGTAGGAAATACAACTGAATAGGTCTTACTGTCACTGAACTATCATGATGACTAAATAAAAAAAACAATACACATATTTAAAATAGGGCATGTGAGGTCAAATCCTGACAGCAAATCTGCCTCTATTTTACTGTTTCCCAAATCTAATATCTAAATTCTTTGTTGTCTTTTTTCAGATTCTGCTCACGCTGAATAAATCCCTATGAAGTCCGAGCTGTGGACGGTTGTTGACAGCATTATGACACTTAAAATACCAGTCTTATCATATCAAAGTACTGCCCAGGCCGTCAACAACAGTGTTTTTATATTACCATATTTAGTCTGTATCATATGCACTTGCATAACAAACTTTGTTGACATGCAATGGTTTTGATCATGCAAGGGGGAAAAAATCAGTAGTCGGTAGTCAGTAGATAAAACAGAAGTTCATGGCACGAAAATGCAAGAGTTAGCTGCTGTAATACTAGACCTGCTACATGGCTTTGATATGTGACACTGAAACGTCCAGTCCAAAATTTCCTGGCAAGTGAACAATCAAATATTATTTCTTTTTTGCAGTGGTTTAAATGTGCCACAGATAGAATTCTCATTTAGTGGATTCAAGGACGCCTCCACCATTCAAGGCTTCATATGCCTTTATTGGTTGCACACTTCGCAAACAACTTGAGACTTCAGGGCCATCCTAAATAGATTATTTCAACCAAACATAAGAATGCAACATGTCCTGCTATCAGCTACCCACATAAGTAGAAAATAGCCCATCACTATATAGAAAGCTGGGGCAGTAATCTGTTTCATGTAGCCATTGGACGGGATGGCTCATCAGCGTAGGCCTTTCCCAAAGTTTCAAGTGGTGTTTGATCACATCTCCCTCACAAAGCAGAGCTCTGACACAGCAGGATAATGCCCACATGTTCTCCATATCATGACGCTAACCTAAATGTGAACCATTTGCCCATTAACAGCAGTGGATCTACTGCTTCCTTTGTCTCCTCTGTTCTCACTCTTCAAAGGATTCAGCAGGCACAGTTCCTACCTTGTAAAAACAGCAAAAAAAAGAGCTATGTTTAGGAGTGATAGCTGGGAGAACAGAAAACAGATCATATGCTTTCATTTTTGTTAGCTTTGGTCTTGAAGTATTGTCGACATTCTTTAAAACATTGACAACATCTGACAATCTTTTATGGTGAAAGATCTTTGACTCTCTCTGAGCATGATAGGAGCAGATGCTCAAAGTGGAATGAATTCAATCACTGTTCGACCTCTGAACATGAAAATCAAAAATTTGTTTAATATCTTTGCAGTATCATGGCAGATACTGGACGCCATGAGCTGCTGGCTTAGCATTTCAATCCTCAAGTAATAACAATTCTAAGTAAATTTTTTTTTTTTTTTACAAGGTATCGGGAAAACCAAATTTAATCTTTATAGGTATGCTTAATAAACCTGAGTGAGCTTCTACTACTCAAGACATTGGCAAATGCTAACAGCAGTGATGAATGTCTTAGTAAATTTTGCTGAATGGAAAACAAGATTAAGAGTGCCTAGCCATGTTTGCAGCTCTTTTAGGTTGTACTTTGGCACAGTGGTGATTTGAGCTAAATGCAAAAATATTATGGTAACGTGCCAACAATGCCAATTCTAACATGATGGTGTTTAGCAGGTAACACTTACCAGGTTCACAGTGTTAGTTTATCATGTTAGCATGCTTACACATACCAGTTAATACTAAACACAAAGTGCAGGTTGGTACGAGTTGTAGGCATTTCGTCAAAAGCAAAAGAACTGGGCAAGTTGAAATTTCAACATGATGATGGCACTAGATGAAAATTCAGAGGATCAAGTCATTAGAGTCTATGCTCTACGGAACTTGATTATCTGTAACTTTATCTGTAAATTTCACACCATTCGATCCAATAGGTCAAGATGTTTTACTCAAAACTGAAAACTGCCAGATGTAGGGGACATCTGTAGCAAATTTCAAATAGTTCTCAAGATATTTCACTCTGAATCACGACTGTCAACCTCGTGGTGGTGTAAGATGAAAGGTCAGGTAATCAGCAAAGTCAGCTGGATTCATCCTCTGAGGACCACGAATGTCTGTACAAAATATTATGGCAATCTATCCAAGAGTTTTCTGGACCAATGTGGTGGACCAACTGACTGACATTGCCACCCATAGAGCCATGCTGCTAGCATGGCTGAAAAATAACTGAACAATACAAATCACTGAGGTAAAACACAGAAGATTTTATAGATGATTGTATAAATACTTTATCCCCTTGTCTTATGGAATTACATGATTCAAATGGTTTCAGAGCAGATTAAGAAGTATGAAGGAATGAATTCCATCCATGAGGGAAACTTGATATCAGCCACTTAAAGATGCTTTATGCATTTTGTCTCTTCCTTTACTGCAGGTGTCTCGGCCAGAGCTACTAAATAGCTGAAGCCTTCACTCTACTGAATGGAGGTCTTATTCTAGTCTGGTTCCTCTGCAGCAGCAGACTGGATTCTTCAGACACAGACTGCCCTGCCTGAGCCACTCCAGGCCTATAAATCACAGCACTAAGCATGTGGGAGCAGGGATAGTGTTAATAGGGCTGTAAATGATACCCTGTTGACCTCAGGCCCTTTTCTTAATGGAGTTTTGTTGTGTATATTTTGTGCACAAGTGTGTGTGTGGCATGGACCTCATGCCAACAAGGCTGGACATGCATATTGAGTATAAGTGCTCAGATATGTAAGAGTGTATGTCATGCAGACTCGGGCCACTGCCAGTGCTTCATAGAGCTCAGTGTAAGGGAGAAGTACTGGGTCTTGGCAGAGGTCAAGCCATAGAGGATGCATGAGGTTTCATACGTCTCTGCAGTCTACAGAAGACTTAGAGGGAACGCTGCTAATGACAAGAACAAACCCAATCCTCCTGCTCTACTATGGGAAAGGTACTGTGGGACAGAATGAATGATTACTGGTTGTTTTTTACTTCATATTTGACATAAGATCTCTAACAACATAAAACTTGATCACTTAATAGGCCTTTCTGTCATAAAATGAGTGCAGTGCACAGTGAGCAAATGTCTAGTCACATCTTTGAGTTGAAAAGTTGCTTAACTCATGAGAAAGAATGATGTCATTATTCTTAAAAGTAAATTATCCAGATTAAACAGGTAGTGAATGCATTACAAGCAATAACAACAATGTTTTAATCGCATAAAAATGCCTTACTACTGAGAGCATAATTAGCTACAAATTTATTTTTTTTATATTTTAAATGAGCTGATACTGGCGACTGTTCATTAGAGCCAGGAATAGATTAGTGCAGCAATCAATAGAAGGGTTCTGTAGTACTATGACTGCCCAGCAGAGGGGGAGAAACTTTAATGAGTCCTGACACAAAAACATCCAGATCATCTTGTTTATCTATAAAACTTTTACACTTTTATAGTAATAGAAGTAAAATTTTAAAGCTGTGGAGAAATGTTGCACTAGTAGTGACACCTTTTGAAAGCTGTTTCATGAAACTTTTCTTTTAAAAGAAGGATGAAAAAAGGCATCTGCCCAGAAAAACAAGCAAAATATGAAAATTGGAAAAGGTCAATTATGAAAATGTTTACAACACACAATATTGCAATGTTTACCTGTTAACTAGTAACATCTTGTATATCAGACACAATATTTATATCTGTGAGAATATGAAAATTGTTTTGTGTTTGGAAAACCACAGGCCAACCTAACTGATAGCAGCTGGTGAATTTTGTTTTTAAACACAGACAAAACACATTTTGACATTTTCTGGCTTACTTGCTAGAGTTAAAATTGCTAAGATTTTCAGTCCTGACTAGTAAAACAACCCTTTAACCCTTAACTTACCCTTTCTTGTTTCCATAATCTACTGAAGGCCTAAATTTTGTAGATAACTATATAAATACAGTATACAGTCCATAAATATAAATGCTTAAATACAAAGTATGATAAAATGTTTGCTTATACCGTGGCACTGATGCATTACAGAATGGAGTAAAGAGGGTGAAATATGTTTAAATTCATCTCCCATGTCACTATGTTACAGACATCTCTTACAGTACATACACTGCACCAACACAATCACACAATATAAACCTATGTGTGGTAGCCATAGACTTAAAACTACACAGTGGATTTTGTGAGAGACCATGTAACCATTTTACAGGCGCAGATCTCTAGTCATACAGGTTTAAAAACAAAAACATTGGAACCCGAGGCAAATATTCCTACATAAATATCATTAAAACACAAAACAGAACATCCATGTGTCGCTTTACGAAAGTGTTAAACTTCCTAGAGTACAAACGGCTGTCTATAGTGCAAGGGAAAAGGGGAAAAAAGATCTCCTCCTAAAATAAAACAGATATTTAACTTGGCTCATGGTAAGTTTCAGCGTCTGATGGTAATGATATTATAAAATGACTACTGGACAAACCCCATAAATAACTGCGCTGTGCGGTTTCCAGAGAGATAGAAAGCTGGGACATGTTGGTTACTGCAGTGCTGCATCTTGTTGAAGCAGGAACACACACACAAACCTAAAGCTTACAATCCTGCTGAAAAGTATAAAATACACAAACCAGTGAGGTTTTTTTTTATTTTTTTTTATCTGAATTTGCCTCTTTCATATCGTTTAAATCTTTTTTTCCTTTCTGGAAAGGAGCAGCGGCCTGCTTTTAGAGTGGGAATTTCCTTCCATTATATTCTATTTTGCTAAGCTAAAAATATCTACCTCAAATTGAACTTTACAGCGACATTTTCTATAAAAGATTTACTCAGTTGTACTGTGACCAATCTTATTTAGCACCAAGCCACAGAACTCAAGAACACAAATCCTATACTGTAGAAAAATATATGTACACTATAACTACATGTTGAAATACCATTAACTCATTTAATTTTCTTTAAATTGAGGCAGCATTTAAGGTATTTTTACTGCTCAACAGTTTTACAACTTGCAACAAAACAGACTCCTGTCAAAATAAAGTAAATGCATTCCATTTTAATATAATCTGTCTAAATGATATTGTCCAGATAAACAGATAATAGTGAGGCAGGATAATCTCAGAAGTCAAGTGGTCGGAGGTATATTCCCAGCCAGTCTGGGTCATTGGTGTTCCTGTCCTCTTTTCTTTTCCCTCCATGTTTTGACACATTAATATTCACCATATGCCCTGTCAGACCTATCACAGGCGCGCTTCATTTTTATGCTTCTGCGGTGTGGGCAAACAGTGAGTACAGCTGCTGCCGTCAGACAGCTCTTTCCCCCAGCTCACATGTGCAACCAAACAGGCCTTTGTCAGAAACCAGGAATCCACGAGCAGAGCCAACCACTTCAATAGGCATCTTCCTACAAAGTGCCGCTTTAAATTGGAGAAAGCTAAACCTTAAAAAAAGAGGATGTCAAATGAAAATCTGGCATCCTCTTTTTCACTTTGTGACACCTGAGGCAACACAGACAGGTGGGATTGAATGATTGGAACATTACCTTTTGTGATCCCACATAACTAGGTTCTTCTGCACAGCCATTACTAAATATTACTTTCTGTGCTCTGCTGTTCAGAATAAGGTTTTTGAAAATTGAAAACTGATTCAGGTTAGCGTTGAAATTCTTGTACAGATGACAGGAAAGGAGCATGGACTTTACTGTTTCCTGTCAGCTGTGGCCTGCCTTCACCTGCAGTACTACAGCTCTCTGTACAAATTTCTATTTTGGTTTTAAATCCATTAGAAAAAAGAAACAGTCCAGGGGGACATTCCCCTACCTTGAGGTACTTGACCAGTTTCTGGATCTGCCAGTATTCTGGGGGCAGGTCTGTGTCACTCTCCACACGGCGCTCTGACTGCTCCTCTTCCTCCTCACTCTCCAATGAACTCTCACTGGAAAGTTCCACTGGCATGGCGCCTGCTGGGGTCTTACTGAATAAAAAAAAGAGCAGATAACAGTGCACTTCTGACCGCAGATAACAATCTACCAAGGTGTGGGACAGTGTAATAACTGGACAACACATAGCCAGACAAAAGGATGCAATATAATATCATGAAATGTGTTTTCCGGTGTGGAAAACAGCTTGGTCATCCCACACAAGAAGACAGATTAAGGTTTTTGAAATTCAAGTGTCAAGTTTGAACTTCCTCAGAATCAAAGCAGTAGGAAAATAAAGACTGGAATAATGTCATGGGAAGACTGGAGTCGTCATCATATACAGAGCAAAGACTCATGCTAGGCTATTGATGCAAACAGAAATGCAGATGGCTTTTTAAAGTTGCTTGGGCTGCTTGGATAACTGTATCATGAAAATTGGGCACTGTGGAGTAATGAAATTTGGTACACTTTCATATGGGGCCGCTGAGAGACAGTTCCCATGTACATACAAATAGCATTTCCAGGGGAGCATATTAGTGGAAGGAGCCAGCCGATAGGAGGGAGTGTTTTCCAGGAAGAAACAAGATAAACACTAAGCAAGACCTTCATGAAACTGCCAGGTCTACGCACCGTCCTGGGTGGTGTGTAGTCAAAATTGTGACTTAGTGAATGCACCCTGAGGTCTTTGTTGCATGTACACCAAATGATGAGCGGAAAAAAATAAACAGCAGCGAGAATCAGCTGCATCGATTTCTGATGCTAGCAACCATGTAAACAGGTTCTTGTTCAGCACATGGGCTGATAGATTTGCAAGTTTACACTTTCCACTTCAGATTTCATTGCTGGTAAAACAGCATTTTGTTCTTCTTCTCAGTACCAAAATCCTGTTTAAGTTACTCCACCTGCAGAGACAGAAAGAGCCCTGATAGATTCTGATGAGGGAGAACTAACGCAGGACACTTACATTTTCTGGGAGGACAGGCGTCCAGGTATAGAGGACACAGAGAATTCTGCTTTGATCTTGCTCTTGGCTCCCGGTCCCAGCTTTTTCTTCGGCATTGCACCAGCAGAGCTCTTACTAGATTTCTTTTCCTCTGCTTCACTGTAATGATGTGAAATAAGAGTCATTATGCCTGCTTCTATTTTGAAAATGGTTATTTTTCTAACATAATCATTATTTAACAACTTGAGACTAGAGTTCAGCAGGGTTTTTTGTTTTAGCTGTAGAGATACTTTTATCTGGAGCCAGTTTCTCCTCAAATGGGTACAGATATCACAAGGTACAGCTGCAACAGCTCAGCTCTTGCTAGATCTATTTATCAATCAAAGACCATATGTGACAGATCTTTTGGGGATTTTTTTCTAAGAGTTTTTTTGTCTGTAATTGGGCAGAAAGGGTTTCCGCACTGTGAATGTATTTATTAACTCAGATCATTGTGTAATCGGGAATATTTGCACTTGCCCTAAAATTTATAAACCATATAACCATCTCTTTATAATGTGTGACTGCTGGCAGACACACTGAACACATGTGGCAAAGGCTTGGCATCACTGTCATCTAAAGCTCTCCTCCTCAACAAGAGGAATCCCCGCCATGCACAGTATGTGGTAGGCTGAAGATATTTCAGGACACATCTTACGAGGAATTATCACATACCAACTTGGAAACGTGAGACCAAGATTCTTCCATCTCGGACATGGTACATAAAACTTCTCGCGGCCTGTCTTGTACAACGTCTGCTGTTGTCTCGCCTTGTCATGCACATTCTTTTCCTGTTGCTCGTAAGACCTCTGGGGTTGGCCTTGTTCCTTCTTATCAACCGATTCCACATGCTGAATCCTTTGTGTTGATGGAAGTTCTTCAACTGCAAAATCCTGTTTGTAAGGGGAAAAGACAGAGGCTGAAGTATAAGGAAAAAGACTCTCTTGATTTGCACCAAAATGTTATGTGGTGAGATGCTGTGTAGTATAAATTTCCGTATGTACTTGGGTTGTAAATTTCTCTGAATGATGCGTATCAAAACAAAATATTCCTTCTGATGTTCACTTGTGCTTCTTGTGAAACTGTGCACTATACTTTACAAAGTGTTGGCCATTTCATATCCATGAAGAGATTTTTTAAATAAATAGAACAGTATCAGTGACACATGAAAAGCATAAAATTCACATACAACATCATGCAGGCGTGCATAACAATTCAGCCTTTATTGAGGTATTGGAATTAAACCTCACTTTCCTGAATGCTTTACACAGAATAGGTCCCCCTCTGTTAATTGGCTGAACAATATCAAAAAGTTTATTGTTTCTGTACATTCCTCCACCTAAAACCTTGCAGCATGGCACAGACAAAGTAATGCCTTTGTGTCACTGTTCGGTTATGATTTTTTTTTCAAGCTCTGAAAGTCTTTATACCAAACTTTACAACCTATATATGAATGCCAATAAGACACATATGAATGGTTAGCAGGCAGGAGAGTTTTTAATCACAGACACCTGCTCTGCAGAAATAGCTCAGTCTGTCATTGGTTGTTAGGGGCTCAACATTTTTAAGGGAAGGGAAAAAGAATTAAGATGCATTTCTATGGGTTGTGTTCACGCACAAGCTGGAGCCAAGCATGCCCAATCACTTTTCCAAAGGCTTGTTTTTCATAAAACACAAAGTGACCTGCTATTGGAAACATAGAAGTCAATTCACCCAACCACAGACGCACAGTCTGACTTTATTAGGCTAACCAACATTTTTTAATTCTATTATATGTGAAATGGACAAAGTCCATGTGCATACGCAGAAGGGAACAGTACAAATTCCCTGACATGCCACAGTAAAACATCCTATTACAGGTGCCTTTCTGCATCTGAAAACACTATAGGCTTAGAGACAAATGCTGTACTAAGCCAGACTGACGCCTGTAGTTCTACACTCAAAATACATTTTTATAGCAGGTGACATTCAATTATTCGCTCTTATGTATTCATTTGTCTTTTTTCCAAGCAGTTGACTACTAAAACCTAAACCCCAACTATTTACATATGTTTGGGGGCCGGCTTGTATCTAATTACTTGATCCATATTGATGGAAAATCAGCAGGGAGGCAACTCTGAAGCCATTGGCCATAAAACATCTGTCAGTGGCATGATTCAAGCAGTTTCTACTGACTG
Organism: Seriola lalandi dorsalis; assembly: GCF_002814215.2. Taxonomy (NCBI): domain Eukaryota; kingdom Metazoa; phylum Chordata; class Actinopteri; order Carangiformes; family Carangidae; genus Seriola; species Seriola lalandi. The sequence goes on from NW_019524351.1 coordinate 77,326, forward strand.
ATTATGACAGTGAGCCAGTCTATATTAATTTCAGGATGTGAATAACAAAAACAAATCTACAACCCAGGGAGTTTTGCTTTTCAGTGAGTGTCTTATGCATGCAAATACACAGCATGTCCAATTTCCAATCACGCTGTGATGTCAAAACAAATCCACAACACTGAGGAAAGAAGGCGAGTCTGCTTCCTCCCTGCGTTGCAGCCCCCGTCTCCTTTGGCTGCCTCTGCTCATCTGATTGAGGCTGTCTAATCTAATCGAACTGTTAAAAAAGACCTGCTTCCTCACATTGGAAACGAGCGGATATGTTTGGAGATTAGGTGTTGTTATCTTTGGCTATCACTCCCCCCAACTTTGGACTCTCCATGTTGCAATCAGGGAACTAAGCCAGGGCTATATGAGATTGTGTTTCTGACAGACACTTCTGCTATTACACTCTCAAATTCAAACTGGAATGGATCATGTCAACAAGATCACAAGATTAACAAGATTAATATGTCAGACATAGGATGCAAATGGCACCATTTAATTGCTTTTGTCATCAATCAATCAAATTAAGATCTAAGCAGTGCATTCTTAAGGGGTGGTTAGCTCAGAGGCAGAGAGAAGATATTCAGCAGTGACTGAAACAAAAGTTACAGGACACCACACAGCACATGCCAAAGAGTTAAGGAATTGAAAAAAAAGACCTTGACAATGATTTGTGCCTCCACAAACTGGTTCACAGTAAGTTTTACTGCGGCTGTCTGTCATTTTTAGATGATCCAGACTCAAGGCATCACTCTTCACACAGGACTCATAGAACATAAAAGCCTAAATGTCTTTTTTTTTTTTTTTACATGGTTCAGCCTGGCATTACTTGATGGTTTGTTAAAGCCTTCACTAACCCCGTTTCAGATTATTATGCCACCTTTAGATCTATCATTTACTTTAAATAATCACGCGGACCAATCACAATTTCACAAATATGAAGAAAGCAATATTATAAGCTATTAAAATGCACTATAAAGATGCTGTAATGTTAACATAAAAAATACTGCAGCCATCTAAAATCACTTCTTCTTCACTCATTCACTACTCCCTATATAATAGACACTGATTAGTTTACCCTGTAAAGGAAAGTAAATTGAGATTCCTGACACTTATCATAATCATTTTGCATCATCACTGACAGGAACAAAATCTCACATATATGTTTTTGCATCCATAAAATGAAGAGCACAGCATTGCAGGATTGTCAGCAAAAAATAGAAGTACTTGTCATGGGCCTTATGTGGTCATTTTTGAGGGCGCTACATGTATAAGCTTTCCACTGTTTTACTAATAGGGAGTGATTGCAGGCAAGCAAGTGGTACCTTAAGCTAAATGCCTATGTCATACGTCATAGTGAGCATGCTAACACGCTCACTATGAAACATGCTGATGTTTGGAAGGTATAAAATTTACCACATTCACTACCTTAGTTTAGCATGTTGCAGAATGTCTGTGCCACATTTTGTGTAATTCCACCTAGTAGTTGTTGCAATATTTCACTGGATAAGTGAAAACTGGTGGTGGAAAAGAGGAAAAGTTAGGAACTCATAAAAGTGATTAGGATTCATCCTCTGGGGAAAAGGAATATCAGTCCAATAGTTGTTGAGATATTTCAGTCTGGGCCAAAGTGGTAGATTGACATTGCTACCAATACAACCATGTTGTGAGTGTGGTTAATAAAAACGATTAAGCGCCAATGGCTGTCAAAGACAACTTACAGCAGTCAGTGTATTGAGTGACTGTCAGAATAAACCTTAACATGGAAAATCCCCTAAATTTTGTTAAACTATTTCTGTTGACTTTTGCCCCAAAAGCACTTTGCAAGCAGAATAGTTAAAATAAATTATCTGGCCCTTCAGAAGTCAAATAGTTTTGAAAAATTATTGGGGGAAATCACATTTACATATCAGTCCTTGTAGACAATGGTAAATTCTTCACTCAAATAGATGCACTATTGATTCTTGCTTTCAGAGTACAATTTGCACAGTGGGTAAATAATATTGTTTTTCATCATCTTTACACAGTTCATGCTCAGAATAACTTTATAACAAATCAAAAACAAAAAACTATACTGTAAAAAGGGTATACTAGACTAGACTATACTAATGCCTTTTCCTTTTTTAATACAAAGAGCAAATGTCCATTCAGAGCAGTAGTGGTCTTTAAAGGCTCTGATGAGCTCGTAATGACACCACATTTTCCAACAAACATCAGCATGAGTGAGAAAAAAAGATCATATTTTCAAATGATTAACAGATTTCTGAGAGCAGCTGGAATATATTATTGAGGTGATTTGTTATGTCATCAAATTATTAAAGCAGGAAATAGCACTACTGAATACATGATCCATATTTCAATGCCTATAAATGTGTGTGTGGAGGGGGTGGGTGGAGGGTGGTATGGGCCTCAGTCTTTTTGATCTTGGAAGAGAGAGGTCAATTCAGAAATTGTTCAGTACAGTGACAACCAGACACTAGCTCACTGGCATGGAACAGCACAGACCCTGATTACACAATCCTAACTCTGTTTATAAATATGAGTCACACAGCATCAGTGATCAAATCAGAGGTTTAGAGAGAAGGACATTGTTCATGGGACAAAGAGGCATTTCAACACCCATGCATCTTTGCTTTGAGAGCTAAAATTGAAGGCAACAAATAGAAGGTTTTAATATGATGATGATAATTGCAACTGCCTGTACCTGTTTGTTTATATTCTCAGCAAAATATGGAGATTGGCTCTTGAGAAGTGTTACCAGGTCTTTGTACATATCACTTGTTCGCTCGTAGTCACTCTCCGCCCTCTCCTGTTTTATGCCCTGTGAAAACAAAGTGAAAAACAGCCTCATTAATCCTAAAAACCACAATTATAATGTGACCCACATGTCAGCTAGAACAGCTGAGGTTAGAAGGCTCAGGGAATCTCTAGCCAGGCTCAAAGAGGAAGTGTAAAACCATGTAAACCACCAAATTAGGTTTAAGACACTACAGCTCTTTGAGGTTTCTTTTACATCAATGTCACCCATTTGGTGTTAGGTTGTAGTTTTTTCACCTTGGCTGAACTATTTCCAGGTGAAGAAACAGATACAGGAAGCCTATGGCTTGTCAGCAAAGTCACTGAAAAAGTGAAAGGTGCTGCAGAATGCAAAATCTAAGAAATGATTGCAGACACATTCAGAGAGATTACTGACACTTAGAAAGTATTTGATAGATCTCTATACAATAATACTTTTACGGAACTTTTGAGGGCACCTTTCAAGGCCAAATACTTAGATAGCTATGTGTAAAATCTTCATCAGTTTTAATGTTTTACTGCTGATACAAATATTATAGTATGTTAACATGAGAAAACATTAATAACTTAAATTTTGTATTTTGTCAAGTGACACTTGTATTGTAAATATTCTAAACCGATAACATGTCTACCTTTCTTAGATTATGGAGATCTACTCTTCATGAATGCACCTATGTTGGATACAGTATACTACTGTGCTCTACATTTTATTACTGGATGTAATTATCTTATACACCACAGTAAGTATGTAGACGTGCCTGGTACAAGGGTCGACTTATACATATAGTTCCTCCTTACCTGTGTACATGTACTGTTTATGTATAGCCTTTGTTCTATGCTCTACAGATGTCAATTCCTCCATTTAGGACAAAGTTGGGCATGAAAAAGCTTTTAAATATGCTGCTCCTTCCAGGTGGAACAATGTACATGGGACTTAATATTGTCAGGAGCAATTACTTGTGGTGAACACAAGTCCGTCTCATTTTTCTGGAAAAAAGCATTCTTGGACAATGTTTTTGGTACTAAATGTATTGTTTTTACTTAATTTTGGTAGTTTTGGAAACTCTTAACTGTTTATATATCTTAACGGATGTCTGTACTCTTTTGTAGCAGGTGACAGTTGTCAATCTGTTTATGTTGTCTGATTTATTGCTGTAACAATGTTTTCATGCTGTCTGCTTGCCCAGGCCTCTCTTGAAAAAGATTTTAATCTCAAAGAGACTTTTACCCAGTTAAATAAATGATCAAATAGAGAATGACAGCTATACTCTGTTATGAATTTTGGTGGTCTGGATTTTGTTTACATTTAGATCACTGATCATACCTTTGGTTAACATGACACCGATTTTCTGTAGGAGCACTGTATTGTTTATTAAGCATTGAATATTATGCTTGTTGTCTAACTTTGTAGTTATGTGGCTCCGGCAGTAATTTATCTAGCTGAATCAATGGTCTGACGGACTGTCACAGTAACTACATTTGGGAAGGTCTACCTGCACTCCTACCTACATTCAAGATTTATGATTGAAAAACAGAACAGAATAAATCTTTTCAAAATCCCTGGAGCGCAATAACATACAGAGGTGAATTAGCTGCCACTTAGCTGACTGTGCAATAATGAATTGGTCTGTCAGAAATTATTTGCCAAAAGGCTGGTTTACTTCTTGATAAGTAACCTCTCTGAACGTTTTCTCACACAGAGAAAAGAAACAATATTACGTCAACTCTTGCAGCTGATGTAGTCTACAGTTCTTTATCTTCTTAGTCTTACCCCATTGACAAAAACTCCGGTGGTGCTGCAGGTAATGTAGAGGTCCTCAGTGTCACAAGTTTCAATTACAAGGTGACAAATCTCACCATGCACCTGTCTCCAGAGGGGGGCACGGCAGCCATTCGTAAATTCATAATCTAAAAAAAACAAGGTAAAAGGAAAAAAAAGATTAAACCAATAAATTTTGCACCAACCTTTATAATATATATTGGAACATGGTATCAAGTCACAACAAAGGGACTAGCAGTGGAGCAAAAAGACAAATCATAAGAAACGTTTGAGCTGCTAAAGAGACTGACATAGCACTCAAAGGTCCACAGGTCTGAGGCATTAGCCCATGTTAGAGACAAAGTTTAACTTGCTATATAAGTCACCCACTAAAAATAGAGCCGCATAGTGACCATCATATTATAAATCTGGTTTGGAGAGTATTTTCATAGAAGGTGTCAATTCAACCTGAAAAAAGGGGACATAACTGCATTTATCACTTGGTGTGCACATGCCGATGGATGCTTTGCTAGGGCATGATAAATACATTGCAATTAAGAAAAAAATATGCACTGACTAATGACTGGAAACCGACAGATATAATGACTTCCATGTCTTTTGGTGCAGCAGAACACAGGCTTCTTATGCTTTGGAGTATACTGCATTAGCGTTAATAGCAATTCCTTGCAACCCAGTAAAATGTGGAGATAATTCAAACCTGATGTGTATCGAACCGACTTCAACACCCTCTTTTCCCCTTCACTGCAGAACCGTTTCAACAACTCCATGTCATTCTTTACTGCGGTGGGGTCAAGCCTGACTTGCCTGTAATGAAAATGTAGAAAAACAAAACAAAACAAATATCCAATTCATCTTGTTCATTCATGGTTACTTTTATAAACGTGCTGCCTGTTCCAATCAGACACAACCACATGTTGGAGTAAATCTGAGTGGATCTGACTGAAAGAGGATGTATGATGGATGGGAAATTTGACTGCGTGTGAGGAGAATAGGAGATAAAAGAGAAGCACCCACTCTGATATTTCTTCGAGAAGCTTGCTGAGGAGCTGTTTGTCCATATTTTGGAGCAAGTGAAAAAGCTTGACCTTGACCTCTGAGTCCTTTACTTGGTCTTTGCCTACCGGATGCAGCACATCGGTATGGGGGCCTTCTCCGTCCAACATGATAGCAAAGCAGGGACCAAGAATCTTCACCACAGGATCTCTATTTTCTGAACAATAAGAGAGGTTAGCCTTATCAAACCTTCAGTATCAGATGCTGCTCAGTGTTTCTAAAAATGTGAGTTGGGTTCATTTTGAAGTAACAATACAGCAGACCTATGATGTACTGTACTGTACCTTTTTTCCACACACATTTCTTTTCACAAACTGAGCCAACATTCCCGCTCTATAAAACATCTACCAGCAATGAAAATGAGTTATAACATATTCATCATGTATACCTCTGTCAGACAAATAAATATATAGTCTTATCTCTTTTGGCAGTGGCCCTAAAGTAAATACATATCTGTAAAAAAAGAAATACCAATGGCAGCATAATTGGATGGTTGTAGACAATAACAAAGAGGACAAAAAAAATTAAGTCTGTGGGTTATGGAGGTATGCTTGTGGCCGGACTACTTGGGATGTAAATGAGAATCAAATCTCATCTTGTGGTCATTGTGCTTACCTTCTAGACATGCTCGAACCTCCTCCAGCTTCTTATCATCTGCCAGATGAACCAGTTTAGAGAGCTGGCTGAAGCTGCGTACATAAACAGTAGGTGGGGAAAGCTTCAACAATGGAAGCCCTTCACTGTCTTTCTCATGGGACTGTACATCCAAGTCACTGTGGAGAAAAGAAAATGAAAGAATTGACACACCTCAGTATTATCTCTTTTATCATTTGTTTTGTATTAGATTATAATAATAACAACATAATAATCATATAAATGCCAACAAGATCAGACTCTGTATTTTTGTTTTTATACTCCTCTGCTTCCCAAATGTGAGCTACAAAGCTAACCACACACTGAAAGTAGACCATACTTTCTGATGAAATAAAATGGAATGTTCTCAGTCTTGCTGAAGCTGAAAAACAAATTAATTATGGCCTACTGCTTTGAGTACAGCAAAGGTAAAATACATTTGGACACCATGGTGACAGCATATCCTGCACAGACACGTAATACTGAGAGCACTGGCCAGCCAGCTGCCTGCTTCATGATTAGACTAACCTGATGTCATAGTCTGTTTTGAAATCAGATGCCACTAAAGTGGTACTCCATTGGAGCGGTGCCTCGAACACATGCTCTGCCTCCTGTGGGTGTTGGGAGCTGAACTGCTCCACAAAGCACAGGATCTCTTTCAACAAGGACTCATTCATCGGTGTGAACTCCAGTTTGCCAGTACCAGAGCTGGTCCACTGGGCTGCCTTGGTCAGTGATGCTCCCATTTCACCGGCAGGGATATTCTGAAACTAAACACAACAACACACTCGCTAACGTGACACCGGTTAGAAAAGCGGACACTGCTCACTAACGTTAGACCCGTTAGTAAAGGTGACACTGATGTTGACCGTCTTTAGTCAACAGTAGCCCAAATACAACCATGTTCAGCTTTTCCTCATTAACATAACATAAAGTATGTTTCTGCCATTATCTGTTACACCCATAAATTAACTGAAGTACAAACTTACCGAGAATTTCAAGTTGCTTTTCAATTTTAAAAAACTTTACCGACAGTTTTCGTCACCGGTGTCCATGGAAACCGCAGGCTCACGTTCCCTGGCATAAGCGTCCCCTTTGGTTGCTATGATACAGCCAAACACAACGGACAGCGAGTTGGGTCAAAAATCACCATACTCAAACTTTGAAAATTTAAAGATGAAACTGAAATAATCCACAAAGAGGAAGGGAGTCTGTGTGTTGCTATTGATATCCTGTTCAGTGTTTGCATTTTTTTTTTTTTTTTACAATTTAGCATATAGTGTCAAATATTCAGTGGTTTTATAAGTCACATATTCAATGAAATGCAGGGTGGCATTCCTTTCAGGCTCAGCTAAAAAGGCTTCTTGGCAATAATTAAATATGCACTGCCAGCATTTGCAATCTACTTGTGTTAAGCCTAACTTTAGATATGGTGTTGTGACCGTCATGGTCAGAGACTCTAAAATGTTAAATCAAATGTTGTCATAATAATAAAAAATCCCTGTGTGCCTTCCTTTTAGAGTGTCCGCATGACCGCATATTTGAGAGCCTATTTCCTCTCTCAGTGCTGGTCTGGCACTGACCTGCAGGCAAACATTGGGTAGTGAAAACAGTCTATTTGGGTGGATACTCTCTGTTTAGACACAGCAAATGAGTTCACTCAGTTCAACATTAATAAACTTAACATCAATCAACACAGGTACAGTATGTTGAACCTTATTCTTGACATGGAGAAGCAGGAGCAACATATTTTCAAGTGGAAAAGCCAATGACACATATTATATTTTTGAACATGTAAATAGGCGATAACACTGTTCTCTCTGTTATATGTTAAATCTTTTCTTTTCAAGACAAAAGCAATGCTCAAGAAAATTCTATGTTGAACTATTTTTTATTGTGCACACTGAGACCATCCTTACTCAAAAGTGATATGAAACAGAAACAGAAAGATATTGTGAAGCTTCATAGTAGGCGGGTTATACAAGTTCAAGCATGCTCCCAGACACATGATTTATAAATGGGGTGCAGACATGTTTTCATTCAATGTGATTAAACTTCTTCCCTCTTAAAGAACAATTCTGTGTCCTTATTGTATGGCAGCTGCCCACCTATGAAGTCCTAAGGCTGACTGAGAGAAGGGGTATCTCATGTCCGGTGAAACCACTGATTTCCTCTGGTACAAGCCTTGCTTGGCATACTGTCTACCAGGAGCGCCAATGGCGCAGAGACCTATCCCTCCAGCCTGGCGTGCATGGCGGCACAGGTGGAACTACTTTATCTCCTAAACCGTTGGGGTAAGTTGGACTGAGCCTGCATGTAAATCAATCACCAGAGATCCCCCGAAGGAGAGAAGTAGTAGCTCATCTCTGGTATCAAGAGATCATTCTGGATGTTGTTGTTGTTAGAGGACTGGATTTATGAGTTTGCTTCCCCCTCCAGGTATTTTATTTGGAACAAGGGGAAAGCTGTCTAAATTAAGAAGCATTGAGAATCTGTAACGTGGTGCTGGAGCTGGTGCGGCTGAAGGCAGTGGAGCTCAGACATACCAATGAGTGAACTCAGACGGAGCTGACGTAAAGCGTGTGCATCTGTGTGTGTCTGAGTCTGAAGCACTTGGGAGAAAAAAGAAGTGAAGAGGGATTGAAGACTAAAAGAAAAAGGGAAGAAAAAGCAGGATAAACGAGGGTCTTAATACATCTAACCCAGGGTCTCATTAGCGAGTCTAATTGCTGTTTGTTAAAAGGGATTAAATGAAACCTTCTCCCCAGCTTGGGTCTTTTACAAAGTAAAACAAATATGCTCCAAGCTCAGAAGCACCTGCTCGCTCTTAGATGTTCTCTGACTAAAACTTAATACAGCATAATAAACACAACTGCTCTCCGCGCTATTTCTCCAGTGCATGAGTTCAGTCACTGATTGAACTGCATGGAAACAGTCTGATGACACACGCAGAAAGGTACAGAGGCCAAGCTTCTTTACACATGGATATCATGATTGCATCCGTTCACAGTGTGTCCAACCTCCACAACACTCCATTAACACTCAGATTAAACATACACAAAGGCTGTGCGTGAGTAACAAGAGTGATGATGAGGAGGTACACAGACTACTGTTCCTGCTCCTGGTCTGGAGAGAGCTAGAGAGCGTGTCTCCTGTATTTTTATTCAGGCATTCGTGATCCACGGGGCTCTGATGTTTTTTCAGGCGTCATGTCAAATCCAGTTCAGTGCGGCTCATAGTTGTGCGGTTAAAAGGGGAAGGAAAGGGGTGACACTGGTCATTGTAATGAGCACCTGCGAGATGTGTCGCACTAATCCATGTGAAGTTCTAAAATAGAAAACAGTAAAAGTGAGTCTAACAAGAGGCCATGACCACATCCCCTGGTTGTAAAAAGCTGCAGAATCCCGTCTGTCCTTTCCCATAATCCTCTGTGATTTTAGGCATGGAGGATAACGGGCAAGTGCTTTTAAACAGGATTCAGCATGGGTGACTTATGATGGACAAGAAGCCTGAAGACCTGTCGTATAACTTTCTTCCAAGGAACAGTTTATGGCACACATGTGGTAGACTGCAATGTACTCTGAGTCACTATTATTTTAGTTTTTCCTTTTTTTAAAAAATCTGACAGACAATGGTGAGATCATTCAGTTGTTATGAATAATTGCCTTGTTCATTGACTGTTTAACTAGGCACCGTGGTTAAAGTAGCCAGTGGGAAAATGTCTAGGGTCCCGCTCACACTGAAAAAGAATGATTACAGAAGCAAAAACAGAAGTGTCAAAGAAAACTGAACAAGATTCCTCAAACACACAAAGCCTGAAGATCATCTCCATGTTAACCAATAATTGTGTGTCTTTACCCATCAAAATAAAGGCAATTTCACATTTGGTAATAACAAAAAAAAAAGAATTACTACAATGTTTGATGCATAATGTTCACTAGATGAAAATTAATCAAAATTGGTTCTAAATGAATCTCAGTAAACAAAACCTGATACTGCTGAGAAAATTTTTTGCAACAATATCGTTGCTTGAGCTTCTTATGAATATAAACCTGCAATTGTGGTTTTCAAATACTGTGTACAGTATGTATTTCAAGTGGCGATCGCATAGTGCCAGTGCTTTCTTTGGAGTGGATAGACGCTTGTCAAATATAGAAGTAACACAAGATTTATGGCCAGAGGGCTTCTGGGGGGGAAACCAATGACAAAGTCTACATCGACATGACTTTAAACACATTTTGTTTATTTTGGTTGTGATCCTGCAAAGCAACACTTGGCTCCTGTTGCAGAATCACCGAAGCGCTTTACAAGAGCTTTTATGTATCCCCAGAAAAGCAGAAAGACCAAATGTAACCACAAAACATATCTTTGAGAAAATCATATCACCATAAACTTGAATATTCCCAGCCCCTGTGACTGTGCTGATGTGCATACAGTGTTTTCTTAAAGTCTGCAGGTTGTCATTTAATATAAAAATAGAGAAACAAATATGCAGCCATGTTAACAGCATGGATGTTATGAGCAGATTAAAATGGGGAGAAATGGCTGCTGAAGTACAGATTATTATATATCTATACTGGATATAACATGATGAACATTTTTGTTGCCTAGCCCGCTGTGTGTTTAACTGAGCACCATGTAGCCCTTCATTTACCTAACTGTACACTTGATATCACATGTTTTACATAAAGTCGGGAGGGCTGGTGAGCTCAGTGCACGGTGTTAACATTTCCATTTGACCCCTGCGTTGGCCAGTGCCAAGGCCTTTTTCTAGTCAGAAGAGTTTTTCCACCAACTGGCCAAATATGAAATATTTAATGCCAAGTAGCTGGTTACAGCTCCATGTCTTGTCAAGCAAACACCATGTGCCAAAGTTCTTAGGTAATAATCCACCAAATCTCTATCAGCACCAGGGCAGCTATTGTTGGCTCTACTCTGAGGGAAACAGAGCGGAGAATTTACTAGAGATCAACTGAGTGGCACATTATTAAAATGAAGTTTCTCAGCCATGTTTTTTGTACTTCAGTCATGGTGACTACTCATGCTCATGTGATGAAGGGGAGATAAAAAATAGATGAAGCCCAGGAAATATATAATAGCAAACACCAAAAACTTTAAAGTCACGTAGACAAGGCACAAAACTCAGTCACTGATGGGCAGAAACCTTCTTAAATAGTGACGTAAATGTGTTGAATGGCAGTGGAAAAGAATATTCAAAAATCAATACAGATGAAATAGTTTTATTACAATTAAATATTACAAAACTATGTTAAAATGTACTAATGTACTAATAAAATGATTTACGATAAAAAACAACAACTATATATCTCACCAATAATTTGGTGAGAGACAACGGTAAGGATTGTTCAGGGTTCCACCATATACTCACCACCACACGCTCTTCACAGCAACTGAATTATTCCAAAGTCCCACTGCTGCTACCAGAATGAAACAACACATCACATCCTGAAGAAAAAATCTACCTGACTCTTTATGTATAAAAAGAGTGAACCCATCTTGCATGGTCATACACAAGAATAGTTCAAACAAAAACCAAACAGTACCCAAATGCTGGAATAATACTACTTGGCCCAAGATTATCTTTGTATCAATTCATTTACGGTAATTTGATTAAGAACAGCTTGATTTGGCAAAACGTACCATTTCTACACAGCACCCCTTCACTTCTTGCACACTTTATTGTTGTAGATTAAATTCCAAACGTTTACAGATGCCATTTTTGCCCCTCAATCCTCCAAAAAAACCCCCAAAATTAAAATTTTTATCAAAATGAAATCTACCACACAACTAGAATTGACGGTTGTATGTCTACACTAGTTGTCCAGACTCGTATATGCTTCACACAAACCTTTGACCCAGCAGCACAAACAATCTATACAATCACCACAGTTCCACAGTGGGCACCCAAGATTAGTGTCACCAGTTTAGGATCTGACCAAATGTGAAATATGGTCCCAACCTCTCCTTCTGTTCCTGAGTTATAGCGTTGTATAATGGTGGAATAATAGGGTTTGTGCAGAACATTATGATGTCACAGTGAAGTTGACCTTTGACCTTTTAGATCTAAAATGTCATCCCTTCATCATTTTATCCTGTTAGACATTTGCGTTTAACTGTGTCATAATTATCGTATGAATTATTGAGTTATATTTTGTGCTGTCAAAGTGACCCCTTGACCTCTGACCACCAAATTCTGATCAGTTCATCCTTGAGTCCAAGTGAACGTGAATGGATGATGAACAGACAGATGGGCACGTCGTCCCTCGCCCTTCTTTTCTAATTTCCCGTCAACTCTCTACTGTGAAAAATAAAAAATAAAAATGCCCCAAAATGGCTTAAAAAAGCAAATGTGAAAGCTGCCTTTGTCTGGTTCATGTGAGGATATCTTGACCCCACCTTGACCAGATAAAGGCCTCTAAATACCCTTGAGCTGGCACAATCCGTTCTGCTAGACTGATTGCTTTGCCTCCGCTCCCCCTTCTACTCGCCCGGAGATAGCAGCTGGTTCTCCTCTTTCAAGACTTTCAGCACACTTAAATAAAAACACAGATCTTCCCTCTCTTCCTTTCCTCTTCCCTTCACCTCCTTGCTCCTCTGTCTCCCTCGCTTCATCTCTTACAGTGTAATTATTATTTTGAAAGTGCGGGCTGAGAGGCCGTCCACATTTGGCACTGCCTCACTCGCTAACGCTCGAGAAGCTCTAATACAATTTGACTTTTACTTTATAATGTCTCCAGGAAGACATCAGGGGCCCTTTGTTCCTTCCCTCCCCTGTGTCAGGATGAAGGAAGAGCTGAGGTAGCAGCTGAAAACAGGAGAGAGGAGAGTGGGCAAGGCAAGAGGCAATAAAAAGCAAGGAGGGAGGGGAGAGGAGTGAGTGGTAGGCCTGTTTTTGGATAGGGGGTGAAGAAGAACACGTGGATGAAAAGAGCAAACTGAGATGAAGATAGATACTGAGTGGAAGATGGAAATGGAAAAGGTGGGGAAGGGAAGAGAGAGTGAGGACAGACAGAGAGGGCGACTTGTTAAGTGTAGCGAGAGATGAATGAGAGAGGAGGCTGGTCCCCTGTCCTCCCATCATCAGAGCAGGGTGCTGCTTCAGACCTTTATGTTGGTTCAGCTCCAGCGCTGGCGCAGTCAGGCCAATCAGAGAGAGGAATACTGCGCCTTGGAAATAATGAGACATCCTTGTGAAAGGCATGAAAAGAAAAAGACTTCCCTGTGAACAGACTAATATAATTTAGAGGAGACTCTGCCTGGAGACAACTCTGTTGTCCATCACATAATTTATTTTTAGCAAAGAACAGCACATTGTCGCCTCTCTCTATAGTCCTGATTGTCCTGATGTTATTCATAAGCAGTTCAGCTGAAGTGAGTTTAACCTTTAAACTTTAGCATTAGTATCAGCAGTAGTTTAGTGATTCGGGTATTTATAATGAAACTGCATCTTTTTTTCTGTAACAAAGATGATCTGAAGCAGTGTTAGAAGTTATAGAACTAGTCTTACCAGCTTTGTAGTATTCGTTATTCACTTTGTGTATGTACAGTATACAGTATAGTTTCAACCTAACAGGGTGATACAAATCATTACTATGACACCAGTTTGAGCGGAGAGTGAATGTTTAGCTTTGGAAGACGCTGTAAAACCTGTCTGAAGTTGAACTGCGCTGTGCTGAATTCCACAACATGCATGACTGTCACTCAGCCTTTTCCTCATGCGCCGCCAAGTCCATACTGAGCTCTAACAGGCAGCCACAGCAGGAGCACAGGTATGCAGTGAGATCAGCATCAGCTGGCTGCCAGGGTGGCCTGCGGTGTCATTACTCATGAGTGATGGCTGTCAGTAGTCTCTGTTTGATCCATGAGGCATTTATGGAGAAATAACTTGAGGGTTGATCACAGACATTAAGTATCATGTCTTTCTCTTTCTGCAGAAATGACCGTGTTACTGCACATGAAGAATGTTCTACCAGGAAACAAAAAATTTGACTGGCTAATGGTGAAACGCATTCAACACTAAAATAGCCAAGGTGCTCCAGTGCAATTAAACAGTCAGATATAGACTGATGCAAGTTCATGTTCCGTCTGAGCTCTTGCCAAGAAGTTGCTGATTCCAACGTTAAGATAACATTTTGGTAATTCACTTACATGTATTTTTACTTAAGTTCTTGCCGGTAATGTAGAAAAACTATAGGTAATAGTAATAAAAATGTTACTAAAAGCCAAATAGGCTACAAGCTATTTTAGCACTATTTATGCATGACGCCATATTTTTAGGGCCATTAAAAGCCTTGTATAACTCAGCATTTTGGCTGAAACAGCCCATTTCAAGCCTTTAGCTACAGCCTAGGGGAGTCACTGCAGAGGACGTTTGAGCATAGCTATCACTTGCCTATTGTTCCCAAACAGTAGCTTTTCTAAAAGAAAAGGACGGCTGCACTTAGGGAGTATCCCACTATAGCCACTTTGAAGTTAAAGAATTTTGGAAATACGATATGTTTCTCTACAAGTTTTCAACAAGCCAAGAAACGGCAGTCAATGTCTGCACTGTTCCAAGGCTAACAATGTAGTCTAATCACAAAGCTCCGAGGACTAATCAGCCTGTCTGCGGCCTGCGTGTGAGCTCCGCTGCTGCTCCGCTGCACAGACCGGGGGGGGGGGATTGGGTTCAGCCTCGCGGCGGGAGCCTCTGTGGAGGGCTGCGGAGCGGTCAGAGTGCCAGGCAGCCAGACTTTGGACCGTGGGCATTTCCTCTTTTCAGATGGCTTCAGTTTAAGGGGCGCTCCATTCTCTCAACCTCTGGCTGGCTGCTCACCAGCCCCTGTGGAGCATCACTCATTACGGGGGCCTGTTGTCCAAAGCCAAAATCTCAACTGCTCCCTAAGCTGCTGCTGCAGCACCACTCCCCGCCATCAACACCTGCTAACACATGACACACAGGCTCCGGCTGACTGCTGGGAAGAACTCCCTACTGCTTTCCCACCTTTGACTAACAAGGCCCTAAGCATCTCTTTCTTTTCCTGACGCCTTTGCTTGTCAGATGCCCCTTTCACTTGTCTTTTTTTTTTTTTTTTTGACCTCATGCTGCATTTCCTCAAAAACGCCTCTGAGTCTAAAAGTCATCACACTTGTGTGTAAAAATAACTGTTATTAGTTGGCAAAGGTGAACCTCTTTATGGTTTGTTTGTCTTAGGGTCCTGCCACATGGTTTCTCTCGTGTGAGTCACCACTGATTTAACAGTTTAACTTGTGTGGAACAGACCTTTTCGCAGATCTATCCTCTGTCCACCAGCTCTGGCCTGGACAAGACCTGGTAGCTCAGTCTCCTGTCTGCTCCACACATAATATACTGGCATCCTCACTGGACCTATGGCTCTTTATTGGAAATTACATCACCTCGTAAAGGGACGTGACCCATTACAAAATCACACTGCTTCTTGTTATTCTTCCTTTGCAAAGAAAAGTCACACTCCTACTCTCATTTAGTTCCTTTTTAATTCTTTCCACCTTGATTTAGTTTGTTTTTCATCACGTGAGCTTCCATCATGCCTTCCAGCTGGACAGGCAGGACATCAAGGCTGGACGAGTGCTTGATTAGAAACACAAACAGCATCCAGGGAGAGTGTACGCTCTTCCTCATACCTCACCATCTGAAAGAAGGATGACAAATTGTCAAAACATGATGTGCAGAGCATGTAGGTTCAGGGGCCGGGCCTTTTAGGATCTGGGAACAAGCTGAGCGATACATCTGTGATTGTCATGATCAGGGTCGAGCCCCTGTCAGCCCCTCACCGTGTTGATACAGACATGCCAAGAGCTCCTAACATGTCACCATGTTCCCCAGTACACGGCAATAACAACGTGAGCTCTACATGTCTGCTACAAGGTCTTTGCGTGCAGCGGGAGCACGCATTGGTGAAAGGATACACATTCTATCAACCTCTAGGGTTTCATTGGAGCGCTTGTTACACAGCTCATTAAGTGTGCCTCTGTTTTCTTAAAAGCACAGATTCATAATGTGATGATGTGTCCGTGTGGGACCACAGTACATGAAATCAAACTTATGTCTTCACATTTCTACGGGGAATCGAGCATATTCCTCCTATTAGCTCACATATGTCTTCTAAGCCGTCAAGACCACATATGTATTTCATATTTGGCAATCAAGGCTATTGTGCTAAAGCCATAATGTCTGCACACCTGCACAAGGAACAGATATTAGATAGAGAATAAATCTTAAAAACAATTAATTTATATCACTAATGGGCAGCTTTTAGCGTCAGATAAAGTAGAGATGATATGATTTGATGGAACTAGTAAGCCACTGCATCCCTCCTATTAAACAGACTCGCTGTCAGTTAGCAACCTTATACAATCAACTTCTGTCTGATGTCTTTTGTGGAGCAGTTCATACTCCAACAAATGAGGGTTCAATGAAAGCCAATAAGCTTCATTAGCTTCCCCTGTTTTGCCTCTGTTCCCTAAAAGATCAGCACTGCCACGACAGTTAGCTGATGGTCAGTGGTTTGATCCTTGTGGAGTTAGTTTACTTTGGATTTTACAGGGAGATTGTGTTGTTTTAAAGGCTGGTGACACCAAGACTTGGAAAAAGACACTACATTTACTCATTTGGCAGATGCTTTTATCCAAACCGACTTACAGGTGAGGCAACTCCGGGTTCAGAGTCTTACCCAAGGACACATCATGTGGACAGGAGGAGCTGGGGATCGAACCAAGAAACCCGCCATCAGTCCACACCCCACTCTACCACATGAGCCAGAGCTTATAGGAGCTGCACATACAGTATATTGTACCTGTGTTTTCACAAGGAAACATCATCACACTATGAATCTCTGCTAGTGTTTAATTTCCTTATTAATAATCATTTTTTTTATCAATGCTGTGGCTACCTTATACGAATCTCAAGGTTTGCTAAAAACAAAGCAGCACATTGCTATTATTACTTGATCAGTGTAAAAGTACAGTTACCTACATGTACCTACAACAAAGCACATTTAAAAGCTGTGTTTTTTTATATATACTGCCCTGTTATGTTAGAAGATTTTTTTATAATGTAAAACATAAATATGCCACTAACTTGATGAAAAATATAAAGCTGTCAGTGGGGAGATTTTGGTCTCATAATCAGTCATTCAGCCAAAAACATAAACTGATCTCTCTAGATCTTTCTGCAGCCCCTTTCAGTCTCAGCTCATCTGAAGCCCAGCGCAGAGCAACAAGCTGCTTACGTATCTTGGAGGTCTGGGCTCCGTCCCTGTGGTGTAGCTGCTGCCACATGGAGGTAACTCTAGCGGACTCAATATTAATGACCAGTGACCAGGGCCTCCTTGTAATCCACTTACCGTCATTACACCGGGTCAGCATGGCTACTGCTGCTGGGCTCTCATACCCCAGCTGGACGCACTGCTACATTCCATTTGAGTGGTGTATGGTTGGAAGGTGGAGAAACACTGTTTTGCTACTTACATTTGCATGTATTGGATTTTACAAAGTTGCATGAACTTGTTCAACTGACAGCGCCGCTGGAAACAAATCAGGACAATACAGACTATTAAAAGAATGCCTCATTGCAATGAAAACAGACACATTTGGAATGCAGGTGATATTTTTTGCCTTTCGTCGGTACTCACTCACCCCTAACAAGGGGAACTCACGGCAGTTTTGAGATGAATTTGTAGCACACTCGAGGAAGGTCCTGACCTCCAGAGTGCTCTAGCTTTAAGGATGACAGTTCAGATCTGTGTAATTAAAACTGCTTCAATAGAGGCCAACAAGGCTCAGGGGAAGGCCGCAGGGAAAGTTTAAGAAAATACAGGTGGACAGCTCCATACTCCTCTAACATAGTCAGTGCCTTTGTGCAACCTCGGCCCCTGTACCCTGCTTTAGCTCCACATGTGTCAGAGGAATTTTCAATGCACAGGACCCTCCAGATGAACTTTTACCCCTTGGACTCATTTACAAATGTACACACAGAGCAGAGTTAACCTGAACAGCCCCGGCAGACAGTGTATAAATACGCCACCCTGCATTAATGACCAACTGCGCTACGGCTATTAGACTGAGTGTGTTGTTATGATTTCCACATATTCTCATCAGCATGAAAAGGTGTTCTCAGGCCGGGGGAGGAACGAAGGGCATCCCCTGTAAATTTCTCACTCACCCACCCTCCCACTCTTAAAGTCCTGAAATTGAGAAATACAGCTCAAGGTAACATGCCCTGAAGACCTTTTGCGTACAGACATGAGGTAATGTTGAGGCTAATTAGGCCAAGGAGACAGGGTGGGCGGAAGCTCCTGGCCTGAAGCCCTATTAGTCTACAGTATAGTCTCCCTACGGTCAAGGGCATTTACCCCAGGATGAGGAAAACAGAGCGGCATCGCTGGCTGGCTCCTACGGTAAAGCCACGGTGATGGACTGAGTCACCACATGAAAGACTAGGCAAAGGCAGGGCAGAGGAATGCTGGAGAAAGAGAAGCGAGAGACTCAGAAAGAAAGGCTCATTCAAGAAAAAGATGAGAATACTCAGCAGGAGTCTAGGTCCCCCTCCTTCTTACCCGGCGTGCCCACTTCTGACGTTCATGATGTACAATTTGTCATGTTACAAAGGCAGGACTTATCACGTTGAGCCCCGTTCAGGATATTGGCCCTGACGCTGTAATTTTAACCTAGTAAATCAAAATGATTGCAGTGTATATCGTAACGCGAGACACAGACGTTTAGCTTTAATGGTTTCCGAAATGCGTCGGGGGACATTGTATGACATGTCGCTGGGCTTGGGACAGGACAGGCTTCCTGAATTTTCCACAACTTAATCCTCCCTTGTCTCACTGCTCAGCCCAATTCTCCCCCTGCCTCTGCCCTGCTTGTCTGGCTCTGGCCCTGATTTGCTAGACAATGGGTTCACTTAATGCATGGATTTATGGACATGAAAATAAATACATCACAAGGGCAAGAAGGAAAGCAATTCATGAGACCTTACTGCAGTGCAACAGGGGCAACATTAATCTTCGGGATCTGAGATAAAAGCTGAACCTTACTTACTATAAATCCTCAGATTCCAAACGCGTCCTGTTAAACGATTATAATCGTCAGACCAAAAGGGGAATAGATGGAGAGCAAGTCTTTGATTTGGTCAATGTCGGCGTTCATGTTGGAGCTGGGGAAACCATCGCTTTGGCCTTTACTCACATGGCAGCTCACTCCTCAAGGAATGATGGAGAAAGATGAATAAAGAGGAAGACGGAGATTTGTTATCTTAAATCAGGCAGGGGCTGCAGCCAGACTTTTATACAACTTTATGAAGATTTATGAAAGTGTCTCTCTCTTTGCTACAACTTACTGTAGGGCAACGCCATTTACTGCTGATTCTTCATCACATACACCAACCCAAATCTACACAGACAATATTTTTCAGTATTACATCATCACTCATCTAAAGTACCTTTGCATATGTGGCTGATCCCTGGCCCTTTGTTATCCATGTCAGGGGAAAACCTAATCTGTGAACACATTTCTGCTCAGTTAAAAGCAAATATAGCACAGCATTCAGGCTGATGCAACACTCATTACTCTACCAATGGCTTGGGCTCCTCAAGGTGCAGGATGATCACACGTCAAGGACCCCGAGAAGCAAAACAGTATGTCTGTCACTACCTTCGATGATGCTGCATCAGGCGCTGGTCATTTGTTACGATATAAAATGGTCCTGGGAGTTCAGGGAGTATCTCGCACCTGTAGGGCAACTGGAGTGCTATCAAAACAACAGCTCAACACCTTTGAAACGCAAGGAACAGCCTTCAGCGGATGAGATAGTAGGTTAGTAAAGACAAGTAGAACTGTGGAGTGAAACAAGACCACAGGAAAGACTAAAAACTGAAGATGGAAAAGGTGGCAGCAGCTATGTTGGCTCCTTCAAGTCTGAGATGAAGACACCTTTACCCGTGAGAGAAAATGTTAAGGAGGTCCTGAGCAACTGGTCTACCTTTTGTATTGCAGTGTGAAAGGAAATGGGGTCAATTCACACTCACTTAGAACCTCCAGTATGTCACTGTCAAAGCATTCCCTCCAATACTGAACTCCCTGGGACAATGCAAGGTGGCGTTTGTCTTGTGTTAAACATGGACCATTGAGCTTGATGGCTTTTGGAAGGGGAAAACATTGCTCACTCACTTACTCGCTCTCTCAGCTTGCCTTAGCTCAGAGGGCACAGTGGGCCAGCGCAGTGTTCCTGTATGTAAAGCTGGCAGCCCCTGAGTCTCCCCCCGTTACTCTGTTATCCTAATTAGGCAGAAAGACAGGGCGAGACAAAGGCATGGAATAGATGGTTCCTCTCTTCAGCCTGAGTGAGTGCCATTACCTCCTCCTGACCTTTTCTGCCACCTCCTCCTCCAACCTCACTGCATCCGCCTTGGCTGTAAACCCTGCCTCCCCTGCTCCACACAGCCATCAAAGTGAGCACTGTGGAAAAGAGGAAATGTGAAGGTTAGGCGACCTGATTTGAATCGGTTGGGGGATTTTTTTTTTTGGAACTTCATCAAGCGGAGGCCTGCCGAATCCTCCGGTGGGTTGCTGGTCGGAGGCTCAAGAGCCAACTTTTATCAGCCCAGCGGACCCCACCCCTTCACAGAACTACTGTTTTCAAAGGTCCAGTGACATCTGAGTTAGCAATTTGGTACACAGCTGCAGCAGGACACTGGGATTTAATTGGGCTGCACTGCTCTGGTGGTTTCAGCAGTCGCTGCATTCAGGCCCATTTTGGTCCAACAAATCTATTTTACGATCATACTCCACCTGGATTTCCGGGTAACAGCTAAAAGTGCATTTAAACCATATTAATTAGCATTTTCTTTTGCAGATTCAAGAAGTTTGTGATGATGACAAAAGAGTTTTTTGCTGCTGAAAATTTTCCTGATCCTTTTCCATCTTACACATCGTTGTTGACTGCTCTCTGTCCAGTTTAAAGACATGATTTAAATCAACACCTTGGAAATACAAGTTTAGTTGGATCTCCTTTAATATAAAATGCAGCAGTTATCAAGAATAATGTAAATTCAAACGCTTTGCCTCATAAACAGCATCTCATTTACAGCAAGAAATTAAAATCATTTTCTGGAGAATGTACAAATATGATTTGGATGAATTAAACAGATTTCAGAGGGGTCATATATGAAGAAATAAAAAAGTAAAAATCTTAATGTGAGATTAAAACAAAACAAAACAAAAAAAAATTGTGTGTTAAAATCCCTTTTAAAATGTATCTTATCTTTACTGAACAGCATATATACTCAAATTACCCTTTTTTTAAAATTGACAGAAATCAAATATATAAATATCATAGTTGTTGTGAGAAGGTTAAATAAATGCATCATCATAAATGATGATGACTTTGCAACTTGTGGTGGACATACAGCTGCTGTACAGCCAGTATAAAAGCCAATTTTAGAAAGTAAAAAAACTGTACGTTTATGGGAATTGTTTGACATTGAGGGAAATTAGTTTACTTGCCTACTTATGCCTATATGTTAAGTATGGCACTAGAGCCAAGAGGTGAATAGCTTAGCTTAGCATAAATACTGGACAAAGTTTAAAGCTGGCAAATTAACACATATAGATACACATACACAGAAACAAGTTCAAAAAATCACAACTTTAGATGCACTACTGAGTGTAGTTTTTAATTTTGAGGAATCAGGCTAGCTGTTTCCCCCTGCTGCCAGTCATGCTAAGCTAAACTAGCCACCACATGGCTCTACAGCATCGTACTTATGTATGTGTAGACATGTACTTCCAAAATGTTGCGCTTATAATCTGTAAAAAAAAAAAAAACTCTTCAACAGAGTGTCATTACATTGGCAGCAAAGATCTACAAAGGCTGTAACAATGTTAATGATAATGATAGAGCCATGATTTATTAATGACTAGCTGCTTTTAAAATCAGTTTCCTAGAAATCAGAGTTTAGTATTGCAATGATAGAAGTTTAAAAAAGAAAAGCACTGAGTAAATTAGACTGGGAATGGGAGACTCAAATTAGTAATATACTTCTAATGCTCATAAATTCAGGAGCGGCTACTTAGCATTTCTCTAAATTAAAATCCTGGAGGTGGGCTATGGACCCCGCTATTAGCAGCTGCGCTGAAGCCACTTTTATGTGAATAAAAATAAAGCCTCCACCCTAATAAAACAGAATTGTGAACATTTTCTTCTAGCAGACAGCCAAGAGTGTCCAGTTCTGGGACTTTAAATGGCAAAGCTGTTATGCTGGGCACCTTCATATGAAGAGTGGCTTTTCAAAATGCTCCTAAATGGAAATATATAACACCTAAATAAAACAGCTCTTTATGTGCTTTGTAGGGGGAAAAACTAGACTAGGGTGATGAAATCAAAACACTTGAGTGAAAGAAGAGATGCCTCGAATGTGAAAAGCTGTCAGAGAAGAGGCGACAGTTAAGAACAAGTTTCTCTAAAAGTCAAGATATGTATATAAAAAGGTATGCAAAAAAAAAACAACTGAAAGATAATAGAAAATATATTAATTTCTCTTAAATAAAATTACACTTATTGCCCTTACTTGAAAGTGTACCTGACAATGTTTTGTTTGGAGCAACAGTCATGGAAGCATTTTAGAAGCACAGAAATATAGTAAGACAGATGGCAAGTATGTTTTCTTTCCTCTCATTTTTCCCCTCAGAGGTTGTTTCTCTCACAGACATATACATGTAAGTTGTCCACCAAGAAGAAATATGTCAATCCCTTTGGTTTCTAATGGTCTAATGTTACAAACGCCATAAAGAAGGGGTCCTGGTTGGCAGGTTGCTCATGTGCTGGCAGGACTGCTGGCGCTACGATGGTCCAGGCTCGTTCCACATTCTGGTTTTGGACCAAAGAGCTCCAGCTCGTGGCCATGGTTGTGTGACCCAGACTGAGACCCAGTTCCATATCCAAGACCCATATTCTGGACGGACGCCCTCTGCCTCAACCCTGTCAGATCTGGTCAGACCTGGAGATTCACATCCAGACCGCAGCCCGAGGTCTAAATCCAACCTGATCCCAGGCAAAAACGTATTATTTTTAGCTCTGTGCACCTCAGGTATGGCGACACAGCAGTCTGGCGCTGTCTTGTTTTATTCCCGTTACTCCACCCACCCCCTCAACACCAGCCGCAGCAGATATAAAAAAGATAAAAACCTGCATATTTTTCTCAAAGCCCTTCCCTTTTCTCCTTTTACAGTAAGTGCGGGTCTCAGGAGTGAGTCCAGCTGACTGGAACCCAGTGAGTTTCCGTCTCAATTTTCTTTAATGCCAACCGCAGCTCACTGAAGGCCGCAGAGAGGTCGTCGTTCACTATGACCTTCTCAAACAGATGACCGTACTGAGTCTCCATCGACTGGGCCGTGCTCACCATCTCCTGAAAGTCCTCCTCCTGCACGGCATGTGAGAACAGAGGGGAGAGAGAGAGATGGAGGTGAATATGACACAAAAGGAGATATATTTGCACAAACCATGAAAAGCTGTTCATTTCAGGCTGTTCATCTGCAGGAAGGAGAAAGCACCAGCCACAGTAAACAAGAGGAGAGATAATTCATATACTGTAAACACAAATTACACAGCCTTGAACACGCAAATAAACATAAAGTGGCCCGCACAGAGCCCGTTATAACCTCCCAGAGACATGGTACCCACACATGAACCCTGGCACTGACCATGCACTGAAACCTCTACATACAACAACCTGACCTCAAGGAATTTTCATAATTTCCTCTGCAGAATACACACAGTTATCCAATTCAAAAAGAAAATACAATATCCTCAAAATAAGCGGAGGAAAAAAACATAACCATAATTTACTAAAGACAGACATGTAAAACGCACATTGCTGCAAGTCTGGATATTATATGTGTGACAGGGTGATGACAGCTTAAGGACAGTGCTGTTTCACTGTCGGAACCGAGATCTCAGGCAAACTTTAGGTGTGCAAAGATTTCTCAAAGCTGGAAGAGGCAATAATCTCGTCTGTACGTGTGCCTGAATGGGCGGAGCACGGGCGTAAGACTCGAGTCATGAATCAGATCATCTCAGACTTGACAAAATCAAAAAACACATTGAAGCTCAGTTTTGTCTCCCACACCGACGACTCTCTGACTTTGGCCTTTCGACTGGCATTGAGCCCAAAGGTGAAAAATGTACAGTCCAGGTGTGACAGGTGTGTTTGGCAGCGCAGACCAGCAGACAGACAGAAGCTAATACCTCGGCTCAGATATTATAAGCAGTTGTAATTTTGCCACAGGAAAACAAACTAAGGTGCACGTGATGTTTTCACTTAAATTTCATTAGATTTATTTGAATGTGATAACCACACATTTTTAAAAAAGCAGAGATTAATGCTTATTAATTAAATGACAATATTAAAGTTCAGAATTTTGACGTGACTTGGGACTCGGCTCAGAACCTTAGAGCCAAGACTTGAGACCTCTGGTACAGCACAGTTTCATCTGACAGGTATATCCTCCATCTTCCATTCACTTCTAGTGTAGATAGTATGATGATGAAGGAGACAATGAAGCACTATGTTTGGAAATGGAAATAAAACAGGTGAGATAAATGTGCCTCAATGCGTTTGTTGTGCACTTCAGGTACTGCAGCATCCGGTAAAAGAGGATGAGGACTGAGATTAGGGAGCTGTATAAAATGTTTGCATGCTGACATGGAGGCTTAAACCGGGGGTCCTCCAGGGAATGGAGAGTTTTCCAAGTCAGTATGCAAATCAGACGTCCAGTGTAAAGAATAAAACCATGTGCTTACTGTGAGGAACAGCCAAGTAACATATTTTTATCAGGCTGGGAGTAAATATTGCCGATCTGGGGCTCCTGTATTCATAGATAGAGTGTTCTGAAAGAGGCCAGGTATCTCTCCGCGGTGGTCCCTCTGAGGCTTTCTGGTTTCAGCTGTGTGGGCCCTGGCTCTTCCTGCCCTCGGTGCAGCAGCAGGGCTGAAGTGGCTGCACTGATTTAGCCTCATGCTTTTACTGGGAACACTCAACTTTAGATTTCTGGACAGATATGGTTTTATAGTGAATCCCTCTGCCAAACACACAATTATAAATACACACAGATGCACATTCATGCGCAGAAACTCAAACACACAAACACTCTCACACACACACGCACACACATGCTCCCACACCCACAAACATGCAGGATCAAGCTGAGTGTGTGTGTAAAATGTGTGTACACACATAAACACAGCCTTATTAAAGCTGAAAACTCCTAAACGGCTCAGTTTTTAGAGACGCTCCTTCCAGCCAGGAGTTCCTTCACAATGTTTCTGGTGGTTTTCCGCTTCATAATGGATTAGCTGCGCAGCTAAATATAAGCACTCATTCACTGTGACACTAAGAAAAAAGCCCTGTCTGCTTTTTTTGGCCTGGCTGTCGAGCATGTATCTACCTTGCAGTAACCCACTCATGCCATTTTGTGAGGAACATGAGATGGTTTTGTCATCCCGTATCTTGGAGGACGACAGGAAGCCTTATGGCGGAAACTGTTCCACTGTGGGACTATAGTCTCTGTCATGTGGACTGAAGCCCCCGCAGGACTTCCACTGTTGGACCAGGACTTAAAGATGACCACTGTGTCCAGCAGCCAGCAAGACAACCCCTCTGACCTGTCCTGGCAGCTGAATGAACCTGGAAGAGTGTGCGCTGCTTTGTGTGTGTGCTGTTTTCCATGTCCAGCAGCGAGTCTCTGAGCCTGACTCTTGTCAGGCCATTCCAGGTAAAAGAACATTAATCACAGCAGGAAGCTGCGTAAGGGACAGCGAGCTGGGCAGAGAGATGGAAAGAGAATCAGAAAACTAAAAAAAAATATTAAGATAGATGTGGGGAGAAATAAAAATGGCAAAATATGAATATAATGAAGGTAAAAGAGGCAAATGGAAAGCTGGGCAAGTCGGAGTGAGTGGATATTCTTTGGCATCCAGTGATCCGTGCTGGATCGCTCTCCTCAGAGGGCAGTTTGAGCTGATGCCACTTCTGGAGGGCCAGACATGAGAAGTAAAGCACCGGGGACTCATTTATCCCCACTGCCATTAGATTGCTTAATTTCCACATGAAATGATGTAGTGTCTTGTGCCTGTTTAAGTACTTCGCTCTAACACAGATAAATGGCAGATTTCATTGCACAATATGAGGCCACTGACTCTAAGTCTGGTTTTTACCACTGATGTTTCTCCTTTGCTACAGGCTTAAGTCAGTGAAATGTTTTTACGGCTTGTATTTTCACTGTTTTCTTTATTGAATTTATTAGATTTGTGATTTTACTGTGTCCGTTTTACTGTAAATTCTGTCTAAAAAGGAAAAATCCCCCTTACGGGACTATAAACCTTTTCAACACTTCAGTGGCACAAAACAGCATGTGTCTGCCCCAGGTATCATCTTTTAAAATACCACACACACACACACACACACACACACACACACACACACACACACACACACACACACACACACGCCACATCCTCAGTAAGAAATCTGATTTATTGACGCCAGTAAAACACACCTGTATTCTCTATTTAAATAAGTGTCGAAAACCAAACAGATCTTTACAAATCACTTTTGAACGATTGTGGTAATTTCACATAATGTGACATTTTCTAGACACAACCACCTAATTTATGTGTTGCATCAGACTGTTTTTGCTTGTTCCTGCATCGCGCTTCAGCTCCTCTTTTTGAAAACCCACTCTGAACCGTCTCCAGCTCAAACAATGAGGCTAAAGTCGGCCCCGCTCTGCTGAAACAATGAGACGACTGTTCCTCAGCCTTTATCATTAAAGCAGACCTGTCTCCGAGAGAAAAACAGCTGGCGGTGGATAGAATCTGTCTGAGATGACTCACCCAACAACAGCTTCTTCTGCGGAGCCTTTAATAGCAAATCTGTTGTGGCTTAAGTCCTGTCAGTGTACATCCACACAGAACCTGGTTTGTTACCTGGCTGAAATATGCCTCCATGTCACACAGTTTTATAGAGGTTTGTTTGTATTACTTGGGAGAATATAGAAGCTAATAAAGGGACAGTGAGCAATAAAAGCAACAACTGCGGTGGATTGTGAGCAGTCATCCTGTTTCTCATTGTGCTCTGGACCCTTGCTGGGAAACAAGGAAATAATAGAAGCTGACTTTGTGTCTGCATCAAGGTTTTAAAAGCTTGACAGCGAAATAAATATCTACGTGATGAATCGCAGTCGACCTTCAACTGAGATCTCGCCACACTCTGAACTTTATATGTGACAGCTCCTGGGTGCATCTGAGGGAGGAGAGCTGACTCTCTGAGGGGGAGGGGGACTCTGGGATCCAGCGGCTACACTCAGCTGGAAGCATGGTGTAAACCAACAGGTGACGCAGTGAAAGGCAGCTTGATTTGACACAAGTGATCCAAAATTTATGGTGACTTTAATAGTTGGGACACTTTGGTGCAGCGTGAGGTCAACACTGAAGCTTTTCAGGAGGTTTTTTATTTTATTTTGGGAACTACAGGTGCTGATTTCATGAGGTCTTTAAGATGCTCACCGTCCTGACAGGTGAAATTGTAAAGAAACCTTTGCAGCAGTAAAACGCTTTTGCCTGAAGGACGTGAGTAAGCGGGGGGGATTATTGTAAAAAAAAAACTATTATCTGTCCACATTCTTTGTTTATGTCCTCAGTAAAGAAACAGATAAATCATACATAAATAAACATTAGGTGCATCAGGTTCATCAACACTTCCCTCCTCCTCACAGCCGAGCTTCAGCTCAGACTTGCGGTCAGTCAGTCTCCATCTCTTTGATGGCCTTGTCTTTCTCTCTCAGCCTCCCTCTCTCTTCACCCCCCCGGCGTCATATCGGGCCACCCCGGGTGTATCGCTGACCAAGACCTTAGCTTTAATGTTGCTTGTGGTGATCCAGACACGCGAGCGAGCAAACGCCGGACCCGGTGAGGCTGGGAAAACCATCATCCACCTTCACTCCCCCTCTCCCACCCACTCCCCCACTCCTCCACCCGTCAACTTCACAGGAGCACACAACGTCGGCTAATTGGTTTCATCTGCGTCCCCGCTGGGCTGGGATAAAGGTGTGTGGAGGGATGACCTCATCACACACGCACGCACGCACACACGCACACACGCACACATCATGTACACACAGGGTCCAGATAGTGTTTCCGTCATTTCTTGTGCTGTTAATCCGTTAGGTGTAAAGCCATGTGTTTCTACAGTATAACAGCATCTCATCATCGGACTCCAAGTGTGTTCACCAAACGCAAAAAGGTTACACCCTGTGCACTCATTGTGTCAATACAAACTTAATAAATAAATGTATTTCACATGTCTGGAAGCCTTTTGTTGTCTGTGTCTATGCTGTATGTTTAATATTTAAATCTTAACTTAATGAAGCCCTTATTAGCTGTATCCTGTTATTTTCTGCTGTAATTACCTCGCAAGGTTCATTAAACTTTCATCTAACTTAATCTAATCTGAATAGCGCAGCAAATCAAACCTGACCCATCTGGTACTTCGAGCAGTTTAAATCTCTCTAAACAAGATATTATGTTGATCAATGTGATTCTGTGTGAGACGTAAACTTTCTCCCGTCTAGACATCCTCTTACCGTAAACGCTTTGGCCGATCCCTTGTCGTCCTTGCCCGATATGATCCTGGCGTTCTTTCTGGTCTCTCTCAACCTCTCAATTGCCGGCGGCTTCACAAACACCACGAAGGGTTTGAACTCGGCCGTCCGTAGGTGCTTTATCGTCTGGACGGAGACAAAAGAGAACAAATATGAATGTAGGAGCCGTGTGTGAAGTGTTGTCATCCAGCAACAAGAAGGGAGGACAGTGATAAAACAAGAATGTGAAAGTAATTTAATGTACATTTATCAATGGCATAATCATGAGGTGTCAAAAAAATGAGGAGTGAACTTAATGTAGGGGTTTCCAGCTTTGGGGGGCCGGGAACTCCCCAGGCGTCACAAATGTCAGGGGTTGTGAGATCATTAAATGAAGGAACCTTGGAAAAAAACTAGAATTAACGCCTTGCAGTTGTAGGTCATGACCATTTGGATACAAAATGTCATCACTTTATCCTTACGGACATTTCTGTTGAATTGTTTCTTGATTAGTGTAGCAATTCATGAGTTACGGCCGAAAAGGTGTTTTGTGAGGTCACAGTGACCTTAAACCTTGACCTTTGACCACCAAATTCAAATCAGTTCATCCTTGAGCCCAGGTAGACATTTCTGACAAATTTGAAGGGGAGATATAGAGGGACAACCTGAAAACACCTTGGCTGTCGCAGCGTGGAGGCATAAAAACTGAGTCTGATCAGTTGCCATGGATGATGTTCAAAATTAACTGACAACTCTGTTGATAATCAATTCATTATTGAAATTTTCAGCAAACATGTCAAACAATTTTTGGTTCCGGTTTTTCAAATGTGAAGATTTGATGCTTTTCTCTGTTTTATCTCATTGTAAATCTTTTTTTTATTTTGGACTGTTTGTCAAAAAAATAAAAGGATATAAATTGAACCAAGAAGCAAAAACTATCAACTAACAGGTCAGATCTCGTGACGACGGGGTTACCGTGTTGTAACGGTGGATGAAACAAATGACCAGCCTCTGTCTGCTCTTCTTCTCTCCTCTTTCTGGTGACAATTGCATGAAATAACACCAAGAATCTGGTCCTCCAGAGGTAAAAGAGAGGTCAGATTTGAGTAGCGGTGGCGTCAGGCTTTGGTCCCGCCTCTGGCTTCTCACTGTGCTAATAGGCAGTGGGTGCAAACCCACAACTGATAGGAAGATGAACAAAAAGGAAGGGACAGGGGAGGAAGCACTGGGAAGCATTCATCGTGGCTGCTCTGTAAGTCAAAGTGGGAGCAATAACATGCTTTGACACTGCCACTGATCTTATCCATGAGTCATGTTGGGGAATGGGCTCATTGTGGAGGTAGGGGGATGACTATTGGCTTACACCAGCACGCCACAAATGCTCACAAAAAACAAAAAAGTACATAAATAAATATACATACACCCACATAAGCTTCCACTGACGGGTTCTCACACTCTTTAGCTCAGGGCTCTGGGCTCAGTCTCAATGCTGCTCAGGCCAGGGTGGTTTGAGAGCGTGCCAGGCTAATCTATATAATGGTGTATTTGTGCCTGTGTGTCATTATCCACTGAGAGAAAACAAACAGAGAGGAGCTGGTGGGGCAGAAGCTGGACGGCAGATACAGGCCCGGCCCTGGATTAATGGGAATTGTGCTCAGGGGTTTTGTTGGGGCTCAGTGACAAGCCGGCCGTTTGTGTAGGGTCTGATCGCCACCACCCAAGACACATAAGCCAAAGAGGAAATCTTCAAATGGAGGAAATTAGCGGTAATTGCTCCCTCAAAATGCCCCCTTTAAAAACCTGCTTTTGGTAACCCAGTAAGCAGCCAAGGCCTCGGGAAACAGCCGGAGAAGAGAGATCTGCTTCCGAGATAGGTAGAGGCCGAGGTGCCGGGGGGCTAAAAATACAGGTGAGTGAGGGATGGTGGGATGACGAGATGCAGAGGAAGGGTTTGTATCACTCACGTGAGGCTGGACGTCCAACAGGCACACTTTGTCCTTGGAGAGGACGGAGCGTACAGAGTCTAAGCTTGTCCCGTAGTAATTCCCTTTGTACTCGCCGTATTCAATGAACCTGAGGTGGAAGGAGATTGGAAAGAGAGAGGGGTTGTTGATCATTCTTAAGTATTTTATGCGCATTAATGTCCCTTAGGAGTAACATTGGAATCCCATCCTAATCTGGCCGACTGTGTCAGCACAGTCCTGAGATTCATATTAGAAATAATGACATATATAAACCCTACAAATCCACAGAGACAGTGGGATCACTCTCTCAACCGCTGACAGATCAGAAGATAGCGTTCTCCAGCAGAACCTAAAAACCAGACACTTTGGCTGAGTGTGTTTTTATATAATCTCCTACGCTACCCTTTCAATCAGTAACACCTGTTTGTTCCAGAAAGACCACAAAGCTCCTTCAATCCACCAGGATTTTGGCCCTGCAAAGCAAACTGCATGGGTGTAAGCAAGCAAGCAAACTCTTTTCCACCAGATAATCTTCCCCCTTTCACACCAATCAGATGTCATGAGAGGAAAAAAAGAAAAGCCACCGGCGTATTTTTAGCTGAAAACAAGGAGGAAAAAAGGCAGCGAGCAGAGTAACGACGTGGAAAGAATTTGAAGCTAATAGGACGCCGTGCTATGTTTGCAGTCAGCTCATGACGACTGTGACCAACGGCATGTAAAAAGAAGGTTTTATGGTAATTCCGCATGTAAGAAAGTTTTACTCAGCTTCTTTTTTTTTTTTTTTTTTTTAAAAGGCAGGTTTAAATCTCAACAAACCTCATATTCCGTTATGGGAAATTCATTTAAGAGCTTACAGAAGCCTGTGTTTAAAATCTCACACCTTGCAGCAGCGTTCTGTGCCGTTTGACACCAGAGGAGAAGGTATATAGATCACAGCAAAGCATGCCAGTGGAGCTTAGTCTATATTAAGAGTATGGATTGTTGCCATTTTGACACTGAACAGGGCTTCCCTTGGGAAAGCTGTTGGAGTTAAACATACGTTGTTGTGGCCCCAGTTCACAGACCTTTTATTTCTGCGCATTGTTTCTGCTGCATGCAATGAGGCATAACGCAAACAAGTTCATCTCACCCCTCGCCTACTTCGCTGCCTTGTAATTTCAGAGTGGAGTGTCCCACGCATCCACCCCACATCACAGCCTGCCACTCACCCCTCCGACTCCCTGAAAAACATTGCATGCCTCGACCTGCACCGCAACATGGCCTAAATATACAGACCCCTTTCCCTTCTTCTCCCTGCATGCTCCGACACTCAGTATGCACTCACCAGCACACTTCCTTCTATGTCATATATGTTTGCGTGAGTAAATGTTGCATGTGCACCATACTATACATCTTTTTTTTCTTCCTCCCCCTCCAGCTCATGTGAGACCAGCACAAAAGGCATCAATCATTCCTATGACTATTACAACTTGGATTTCAATTTGTTGGCCACAAATGTCAAGGCGGGCCGTGGTGTGGCTGCATTCACAGAGAGCGCCTGAGGAAGGGAGGAAGCAGAGACGGGAGACCTCGGGGCCAGTGTCTGGAGATCTGTTACCGACACAGGGCCCGGCCCTGTCAACACCAGCTCACACTCGGTTACAGAGACACACAGACGACAGCGGGGAGGCTGTGTATGAACAGTGGCAGCAAATCCTGGACTAGTCATACTGCTGCACTGCCTCTAGTGGTTCACACACAGCGAGGGATTCTGTTGTTTTCATTAGGGTGAAGGTTCTCAAATGTCACATATTTAAAGGTTTTTCATTAAACTTTGAAATACTAAAACACCACATTAAACATCACATGCATGTGATTGGAAAACATGTCATTTCTTCTAATGTGATTAGCGTTGAAAGATTAGTCCATTAATTAATTAGCTGAAGTAAAAACTCATCAAGCAAAAATGCAATGTTTATACTGTTTTTAAATCACTGTAATTTGAATATCTTTGGGTTTTGGAGTGTTGGCTGGAATATGAACACATATGCTCAGTGTCTTGCAAAGTGCAATGGATTTTTGTCACTATTTTCCAACATTTTCTGACATAACAATTACAGAAAATAATATTTTTCTGTCATCATTATTTTACTGGCTGAGTATTACGGCCACTGTAAGAGAAAAACACATTGAAATTTTGAGAATAAAGGCAAAACATTTGGAGAAGAAGTTGATTGAAGAAGTAATGTTACAGGAATGAAGTTGTAAGTTCACAAGAAAGAGTCATAATACTGGAATGTGAAAATAGTCAACACTGTAGGGGGAAGAAAAAGTCCTATTATTTCCAGAATAAAGTCTAAATATTATGGGATGTTTCCTCCATCGTAGTAAACACACGAGAGCAATCTGTTCAGTTTATGTGTCACGTGAAGGTTGTGGATAGATTTCAACAATAAGTATCTTATTATAGATTTTTTTTTTTTGGGGGGGGGGGCTTTTTATGCCTTTATGACAGCACAGTAGAGAGACAGGAAATGGGGAGGCAGAGAGAGGGGGAATGACACGCAGTAAAGGACCGTCCGATGCGGGACTCGAACCGGGGCCGACTGCAGATATTATTATAGATTTGAAGACACTAGAAATCAAATGAAGTCTTTAAACAAAGAAAAGCATCAGCTGGACACCTGCTTGTTGGACAGCTGAGCCAGAGAGTGCAGAGATCAGCTCATGTTCATATGCGACATTTTGTTCTTGAAATTAAAACCCACTTATTTCATCCTAAATCAGTCAGACTTTATTCTCAGAGCATCATGTCTTTTTCTCGTAAAATGGGACTTTATTCTTGAAATGTTATGAAATATCTCCAATTAAACATATCTAGAATTTCTTTTCCCTTACACTGCCTTTATTAGTCCATTGTGTGAAATAGTAAAGTCCCATTATTAAGAAATAATTAGTATTTAAGATGAACTGGAATCAACTTTATGACTTCATGAAAAAGGCAGTCTAACTGAAAAGAAAATCTTCCTCTCGCCAAGTCATTTCTGTCTTTCATTGACTCCTGGTCTGGCTCTGGCATAATTATCAAAACCTGCGACAGTTCAACACATTACACACATTGCACATTTTGTGTTTGTGTTGTAAATGAAGAAAAGGAGGGAAGAGGACTCAGTGAGACAGAGAAGATACTTGGTAAAAATGGAAGTATTTGCAGAGCGGGGGAATAATCACAACATATGGAAGAAGAGTTGTGTGACCTTATTTTCTCTTGTTTAAACTTTGCTGTGTGCAGCCTGTCTACACTAGAGATTTATTGTTCACAAAGTGGAGCACCTGCAGTTTTAAGGCTCTTAAAGTTGTAAACATTGTTATCATTAATGTCTGTGGTGTGTGTCCACTGTGCCTGTCTTTGTGCATGTGTTGGTTGTGTCACCAGTTTGTTTTTTCTCCTTCTCTTATACCAGTCACTGTGGTACCTACTTGTTGTTGTGGATGTCCGTCTCAAAAAGGTTCTTGGAGATGAAGTGGTACTCCACGCCGTCGCTCTCCTGGTTCCTCTTGGCCCGACTCGTGTCTGAGAGAAGAGGAGAGAGAGAGAGAGAGAGTGATTACCTCAAACCCAGACTGTCTGACTCACTGTTGAGGCTGAAACCATCTGAACTGAGCCCCTTATTAACATCGCTGGAAGTCTGAAACATAGCGCGCTGGGCCATGCCAACCCTTGTATATATTATTGTGTAATAGCACTATAAAATACACAACCTGTAGAGCTGCAGCACTAAACTCAGACACTAAACTGACATTCAGCAGAGGTTTACTGTGTCTTATTAAATTTGTCTCTTGTAATGTGGCTGCAGAGCCTGTAGGAACAGAAGCTGTGGCGTTAGCCGGCAGTGCTAGCCGCTGCAAGGTAATTGAGTTTGGGAGCTCTCATTAACATCAAGTCTCTACATTTACTTGGCCGTAAACCATAAAACCTTGCTGTAAAAAGGGCGGGGGCGGGCGGCACGTGGAGAGAACGTGAGCAGCGCTGGTGGATTTGTAAGGGCCAAGAGGTCGACTCGCACTCCGGCTCGTTTCAGGAACGCTTCAAAGGTCAGAGGGGAGAGGTGTACACCCGTCAGACACTCCGACCAGCTCCAAAACAAACTATTAAACTTTTATCACCTGCAAACAAAACTGCCAAGTTCTGCTTTCCTCTCCTCTGAGTCTTTCTTTTTCGTCAGCATGTGTTGAGGCTGTGCCCTCGTAGTGGACCGGTGCCTTTGTTTTATATGGTCCAGACTGATCTACAGGGTTCATGGAAAACCAATGGTGTGATTTATACAATGTGTCACTAGCTTGAGAAGGAGAGACGGCCATAAATCCAACCGTTGTGGAGAAGACAGTGAAGAAGATCAATGACTTTCTGTCATCAGCCTCAGACAACAGTAGGAAAAACAGGAGAAGGCCTGAGCAGCCGTGTCATAAGATAACATATACTTATACCTCCCCGTTCAGAAACGTGTAAGACGCAGTGCCAAACGGCCTCTCCGTAGTTACACCAACACCATCCACCATGCATTATTTTGGCATCTGCTTTGTGGCACAGAAAATAATTACAGTGCAACAAAAGAATGTGCATCCGTTCATTCTCAATTCATGGAAAATATCAGTCAGCTTGGACTGGAATCAAAATGTTTAACCCCCTACTCTAATGGCTTATTGCAATGCTCCTTGAGTTTCTTAGATGACTGGTTTACATTTTACAGCGACAAGTAGAAAGAGAGAGAGAGAGAGAGAGAGAGAGAGAGAGAGAGAGAGAAAAAACCAAGGCTTAACCAGGGCCACAAGCCGGTGGTCTCCCCAGCTCCGGTTTTCAAATTAACAAAAAGAGGTAATGCTTTTGGGCTTAATCCGAAACAACAGCAAGTGTTAAACACATCCATGTGTCCACTGGCAGCAATCAAACATTAAAACGGAGGGAGATGAGATACTTTCCGAGTCTCTTTCCTCTCAATGAGAGCCAGCACTTGTGCCATACGTCTTCTATATGGGTCAGAATCAGACTGTCTGGGCTCTATTAAACACAGCATCACAGGTCACATTTGAGAGCAATTAACAGGCCTTGTGGAAAAAAAGGCCCCACCGATGGGATTTTAATACCAGGGACATTTCAAGTGTCAGACTTTGACTGGGACACATCCATTATGCCGCACGGCATGTAACAAACACGGCAATTAATATCAGCGGACCTCATATTTCCTCAAAACTCGTGTCGCACTTTCCCTCCAAGCCCCAGATGGTAACTACACAAGGACTAATGCCACTGCCGTGCTTAAATGTATAAATCAGAAAGATTTATTTGTCCCAACATGCTGGCTGTGGGACATCTCAGAGCTGCAAAAACCTAAAAAATGCTGGCAAAGTGTGGAGAGCCAGTCGTTTGCAGCAGGGCTGGATGGTGTTCAGAGTTATGGCAGGCTGTCGTTAGGTCCGTAAAAGGAGAAAAAGGGAGGCGACAGAGTGGGAGAAAGAGACAGAAAAAGACAGAAAGAAAGTGAGAAATAAATTGAGAGAGAAAGGAGAAAGAGTAGCTTGGTGCCAATTCGTGAAGCAGTGGAATGGCATGTCTTCAGAGGTAGAAAAACGCCATTTCCTCCATCATTTGGAGCTTGTCAGGCGGCCTGTGAAAAGCTGACAATTACACAGGAGGAGAACCAAGCGCCCAGGCCTTGACAGTACCAGCCGCGCTGCCTGAGATCTGCTGCCTGTGTGTCGGCGCGAGCCTTCATCGCTCAGGCGGCACAAGCACTGTCACACGCTGTGAAAACTTAACTGGAACAAGTAAGCTAAACATCCTTCACCTGAAGTGATTATTTTGATTTGTTGCTAAAAACTCACAGGGTGCACTGGAGCGCAGTGCAGTCGGAATTTGATCTGGCATCTTGTGCGCTTACATTTCTCTGTGAATGTGTTTCCAATGTGTTTGTCTGGGTGGACAGATGTACGAGAGGCTTCACGGGTACAAATGGATTCAGAAGATCTGAGAGGGAGGTGTGAGATCCACACGATGGGACGGCTGCAGTGTCAGTTGCTTCATGTTTGAGGGGGGGGGGTCCTTCCTCAGGTAACAAACATCAATGATGAAAATGCTGTAGACTTAAAGGCAATTTGTTCTTTTTGCTTATTGAATCTTCAGAAACACTTTGATGTTGTTGTTTTCACCTGGAAAATACTGGTGAACTCTAGAACTTGGTTGTAAAAGTTTTTGTTTCAACATTTCACCTTTTTCTGCAGTAAAAAGAAACCAGATCTTGGAAAGTAAAGAAAAAGTGTCCACTGCTCTCCCTTCTTCCTAGAATTGATCAGCGGTTCCCAACCTTTTCCAACTCAAGGCCCACTTCAATCTCTGAATGTTGGCAGCCCACACGACCACGTTCTCAGAGCACTTTTTATTTTAATGACAACAACTGAACATTCAGGAGTGAACTGAGAGCAGGGGAAGCTCAAGTCTTCTTTTTTTGTTTGATCACTTGTCGATTCACCGTCTGTCTCTTGGCTCTTTCATTTTTATTCTTCCTATTGCTAACCAGCTATCCATCTGATACCGATAGCAAACAAGTAAAACTTCCTATCATAAACCAATGGCTCATGACAGTGATCGAGATTAATATAAGAAAAAAAAACAAGGATCATTTTGCTTTAAAACATTGGTCGGCCCACTTGCAATACCTTTACGGCCCAGCAGTGCACCATGGCCCACAGGTTGGGAACCACTGGATTGGATGAAAATCAAGATGTGACATTCGGTTTGTGGGGGATAATTTGATTCCCTGACCGACTTTATATATTTTTTAAGTAGAATTTTAATGATCTATATTTTATGGAAAGTGTCCTTGAATTATCTTTCTAAGGAGGTTAAGTTTTGTCAGGATAATCACATCGAGCCGATCTCACAGCTCACACTTGTTTTATGAATCTGGCACCAAGTGGAGAAGGTCAAACGGTGTCTTCATTCACATTAAAATCTATTGGCCAATAACTATCAGATCTAAAACTGATCTCGTAAAAAGATTACGGTGGAAACACACACACACACACACACACACACACACACACACACGTAAGACGAACACATACACACAGTAGAATGCTGGATTTGACCACAGGCACGAACAGGGTATAACTCGGTGACATGAATGAACTTACGTGGGATGGTCACACTGAAGTGTTGAGCGTCGGTGATCAACAGCTTCCTCTTAAGCTCGTTGAAGCCGACACCTGTGGGTCCTACACAAACACAGAAACACAGGAAAATGTCACAAGTCTCAGAATCCATCACCACCTCCCTCTGAGCGAACCAGAGCCCAAGGTCCTCTCGTCTTCGCCACAATTTAGGTGAGAAAAAGAACAAATCATGTTTTGATGTGCCTATAATCACATTTAATATGCTAAATATTATCATCAGCATTTTAACAGATTCATCACGCATCAACATATTGTCAATATATTTAAGCAATCCAGTATTGTACTTCCATAAAGCTGAAGGTATCACAAAACACAAAAAGAGAGGCTCAAAAGATATCTTGGCTTTTAGGTCTCACTCTCCAGAAACACTCAATGTAATACAACTTGACAGGATCTTCCAGTTAAGACCCTCCCTGCACAGCAAACACAAACCTAGTTTATAACACAGGCTTTCTGTTAGTTTCAAGCCCAAGTCCATAAACAGGACAGTAACTCAGATGACATCATCTGGGTTATTTTTTAGAGTCGCAGACTACATTAAATTATAAATTTTCACATGTTGAAGAGGACTCATGGCGAGTGAAATGAGTGGTTTTTTCCTTTAAAACAAAAGTAAATAAGACTGTAAATTACAACAATGCACCTGCACCTTGTCTGTCAGTTTTTTTGATCAATTTACCACAGGGTGAATTTCATTTCATATTAAATTAAAAGACAATCAACCCGGTGAAAGCCTTTGGAGCAAAGATAATTGATTTAATATGACAAAGCTACAGGAACTCTACAGTTACAGTTAGTTTTTAACCGATTCCTCTCTCACTGTAGTTTGGCAGAACATTAAACTTCCAATATAAGTTCACAGTGAAGGCAAGAGAGTCTCTTCCCGCACTGATGCAAGTCAGCTGGATTTTCCATCACATTCCCAGTGGGGAAACTGAGGCAACGAGTGGGAGAGGAGAAGGCAGGAGAAACTATTGGAGTATTGACTATTGATGCATCCGTGGCTCCAGAGGCTGAGCATCCCTCTGGCACTCAGCAGAGGCCAACATGTGGAGACGGTAAAGTTCAATCAAACTGAGGAAATAAATTCAATTTAGATATTAAGGAACAAAGAAAATTTGCAAAACTGGTTTGAGCAAATATCTCATAAACCTATGTCGATCCTTATTTCATGCAAAATGCAGTTAGTAGAATTTTTTTTTACGTAACCTTGTTTACACTGGTTTCGATTTGATGGAAGTCACTCTCTCTTTCTTTCCTGTTTTCCCTCTCTGTCTCTGAAAGCCACCCTCCAGTGTTTCTGTTTTCGGTTCTACATCATCCTGATTTGAACCGACTGGCATCACCGTCATCAATGGACCGGACAAGAAATCAGTTTCGGAGTTACAAGTGCATGGCTCTGCGTCTCAGTGTTTTACCACAGCTCTGCAGCGTGTGGACAGTTAGAGACAGCGCTTGATCTGGGCTTGACATTCTTCGCATGCCTGACGTTCTGGGCAGGCACTACAATCGCATCGAACCCTATTGGAAATTCGTTTCTCCAGGCAAATGTGTTTAGCAGGCTGCTCGTCTAAAACAAATGGACAATGAGTTCACTCAGTTATGCGGATTAGGTGGAAAGAGAGGGAAAAAAAAAATATTTAAAAAAGACAAGCTCTGTATTTTTATGAGAGAGAGTGCTCCTGTTTCCTCGTGTGCTATCTGCGCTCTTTCTATACATTTTATTTGAGCGTGAAGGTTTTGGGGTGATCCACAACTGGATAAATAGGTGTGGACAACAAGGCTCTTTTCAGCATAACCTCTGCTTTACACACCAATTCACACCCCATGCATTACCTCTCCTTCTGCACCCAGTAACACATGGTTTTGAGTCCTATTGTGCGACTGCTGTAAGTGATAAAAGCTGTTTCCTCAGTGCCTCACACACAAGCCCGACTGTGAATTCAAAAGGACAAAAAAAAAAAAAAGAGAAAAATACCCCGACCCTCTTTAGAGCGACGGCACAAGGCATTCTGTGGTAACTGTCTCACATAAACAAGCACATGGCCAAGCGAAGACAGCAATCAATCTTAGCAGGGGGAGAGGGACTTTTTCAGTAAAAGAACCTGGGGGTTGAGAGCTCGGGTGATTTATTAAGATGAGGAAATGGAGTTCATTTTGAATTTGTTTCGGGAGCTCGGGAGGAATGCAGCGGTGCTGTTTGAACAAGGCCGTGGACCAATGTTGTTGTAGGTGCTGAAGGTGGCAGAGCGTGGTAATAGAGGCGCTTTTATGAGCCCTATCACAGGGGTGCAGACAGTCCGCCTGGCAGGCCACAAACCTCCAAGCAGGCTTGTTTGCTTAAATCTGACCGTGGACATCAGGGCCCGAGCACAGGGGACCGACTAACGGCCCCACTTCTGCACACTCGTAAAACCATTTTCACCTTGTACATCGCTCCCTTGCTTGCCACTTGCGATATCAATGGTGCATGGCAGCCGGCCTTCTTCAGAATACCTCAGACGACGATTAAAGCTGATTCCAGCTGTACCACCGCCTGCCAAGGGGGCCCGACAGGCCCACCATCAGGTATTTTACAAGCAGAAGCAGCGCCCTCTGGCCCTGTTCCACCGTCTGACCTTAAACACGCCACCTCTTTGTGCATTGTTTGTTTTTAACAATGCCCCAATACAACAGCAACAGTATAAATCTGAACGCCACAATAAAAACAGGCAGAACTCCCAAATTTTCTGGACTAAGCTGCAGTATTTACATTATATTTATGTGTTTTTTTTTCTCCCTCCATCTGTCTCTCTCTCGCGGTACTTCTGGCCTTACAGATCGCTGTGCCAGTAAAAGTGTCAGACTTCATTACCACACTCATTAGAGAAGCTGCCTTTAATATCGCAAGCTTAATAACTTCCAGGCCAAATGTGGAGCGCATCGAATGCAGTCTGCACAGAGAGGACGAGGCCAGGCCCGACGAGGCCGAGCTCAGGGCCCCCGGTGCCTCGACCCAGCCTCAAACCTCCCAGCCTGCCCCACATCCAGGGCAGGCGATATTACAGAGCTTCGCTGCTACCACATTTAAAGGATGACAGTGGTGCAATGTGGTAACCACAGATCATTTACAATCTACTACATTTTCAACAGTCTTAATATAGAGTTCCAATTTTATATATTTGGATACCACATAAACATTCACTTAGGAATTAGTGTATTTGAAATATGTTAGGGCTAAACCCCAAACTAAAAACTTTCAATTCATCAAAATCTTACTGCAAGTTCAGAGGGTCAAGTTACACGGAAATGTGGAAATCAGCACGCCATTTTGTCAAGTTAAATAATCTGATTTCTTTCACAACCACCAGCGGTTGGGTCAAACTGTTCATGCAGTATGTAAAAATATGTTTTTACTGGCTGTCTGATGTTATAAAAAGTATAAAAAACCCAGATAAGCATCTTGATTTGTTTTTGAAACAGATCTCAGACTCCATTAAAATGCAAGAGGTGGGCAGCGGGTCATTCATTAGTTGGTACCGTGAACCTGTGCGTCCACATTAATGAAAAACGCCTTTAGGCTTTAGGAGCGGGAGATGTTTGATATAAAAATAATATTGGGGGGAAAGGCTGGAGCAGAGCGGAAAAAGTACAGGACTGAGGCCAAGTCAGGCACGGAGAGAGTTCGGTCCCGTCTGCAAGTCCTACAATAACGCAGACTTTCCTTCTTCTTCTCTGAAGTACAGCTGATCAAATCTGCTAGTGACAGTTGTCATTTAAACCGACAAAAGCGTCACCTGTTACAAATGAGACGCCTACTTTTGTCAACCTCTGTCTGAAATCAACTATCCACTGTTATCATTAAGAATTTCAATTGTATATTTATAATATTAATTTATATAGCGCTTTTGAAAAAAAAAAAAAGAAGAGTTCATTAAGTTCATTGACAATCGAAGTAAAAGTAACAGAGGTTCAGAAGGCAATATAACAACAGAGCTGAAGGCCAAACAAAAGCAGGACAGAAGGTAAAGTTAACGAGGGAAGATATACAATATACTTCAGTATAAATAAGGTAAATTAGACAGAGTAGATGCCATATAAAAGCAATAAAAGGATGATAAAGAAACGATAAAAAGACGACATCATAAAAAAGCAAGTCTATAAAAATGGGTTTTTAGAAGTGATTTAAAAGAAGTCGTTCCAAAGGCGAGGGATCCCGAGGGCAAAAGCATTGTCACCTTTAGATTTAAGCCTCGACTTTGGAACGGCCAGAAGGCCCCAACCCGAGAATCTACGGCTGCGAACTGGCTCGCATGGGGTTAAAATCTTAAAAGGAGTTCAGGGAGGGAAGCGAGGATCAGGGTGATGTGATGTCGTCTGTTAAAACCAGTAAGAAGCGGAGCTGCTTCATTCAGAACTAGCTGCAGGCAGGAGAGTGCGTATCAGCCGTTATTATCACGGTAAACTGCTGCAAATGATCAATGGCTGGGATTGAGAGCGGTCAGAGTACAGGTCTGAAGCTGTTTTAAGAGCAGATACTTCTCGTGGAAAGTGATCTGAAAACACTTTTATTGAGGAATAACGTGTGCCTGAATAACAGAGAAAAGCAAGAGCAGTCAGAGAGAAAAGAGTTGGACAGAAAAGATTTCTAATAAGAAAAATCAAGAGACTCAGGGGAGATGAGGAAGGAGTGAGGGAGGCAGGGAAACATAAAGCAGATCTTTCCTTGGCCCTCCGCTTCGTTACGTCTGAAATTGTCCATAGGTTGTCCTCCAAAATTCTGGAAGTTAATTGAAAATATTTACATTAGCATGACAGGTGGGAGAGGTTCAGCATCCTCTGTGTGAGGCTGTGACACACTGGCAGGGAAACGGGCTCGCTAATTAGCAACATGCCTGATGAAGTCCATGCTCTGTGTGGCGTATTTAAGTGAACCAAGGCCTGGTTAATCAGGCTAGGAACACCACTCAAAAAAAAACAGAAAGAGTGAGACCTTGTTGCCAGTGGTATTCATTTCTAGATTCAACTCACAAATGCTTAAAAACTGCTGTTGGAATATCTGAAATGAAAAGTTGAAGACAGACTTTTGAGTCCTCATTGATGAATGGAAATAGATTGGAAGGAATCACACTGAAGATTTAGGGAATGTTTTGTTCCATCTGTGTCTGGGACATTCTTGTCATTTTTTTGCTACAAGTAACAAACCTAAAAAGGAAAATGTGGAAAAGCCTAGAACTCACTGATGGTACAGTTGGTCCCAAGAAATATTGAAGTCTTTACTGTCGCACCTGGCCCGGCACGTAGCTCCACCGTTCACTGGCAACACTCGTCTTCCAGCCACAAAATACAGAATGAGAAACCGCTAAATTCATTTCAAGACCTTGGCACGTTATAAAGCTTTCTGGAGGGCTTTGTAACACCCGCTCCTCAGGCGAGTGTTAACAATTCCATCAGCTTGAAAAATTGAAAGGACATTGAAAGTGAGGTGCCGTAAATGAAAGTATTAAAACTGACTGATTAATATGAGGTCTGCTCCTTCGATTCCATCCAGTGCTAAAAAGTCTGAACTAAAGAGGTCCAGGATGATTGTGAGAGAGTCCCCGCGTTGGGAAGCTCATTTCTGGGATGGGGGTCATGGGAGGGCAAGGCCGGGCCACCTGGGGCTTCTAGAGCGGCAGAGCTCTGAGTCACAGAGCCGTTTCTGTGATCTGTATCTGTCACCATGCTGGAAGGTGAGAATCTTTATTAAAATCTATGGTCTCTTCAGTGCCAGGTTTCACAGAAACAGAGGCGGCTGAAACTCAAAAAACAAAGGGTGAGGTAAGTTCTGCTCTCTACTCACCTACTAGGACCACCAGCCGGTGTTTACCCCCGCTCTGCCTGCGGTATGGGGTGACCTCCTCGTACGTGGGAACGTCAGCCATGTCATACATTTCGCTCTTCTTACACTCGTACATGGACTTGTTGGTCTTCTTGTCTCTCCTGCTGAGACGGAAGCTTCTCCTGAACCCAGCTGGAGGTCATGATGAAACGACAGAGGAGACGGAAAGAAACACATTAATCTACGAGATACACACACACAAAAAAGTTTGTGTCAGCACGTGTGTCTATGAGGGTGTGTGATTTCCATCGCGACTGTACGTACACATAAGCCTGCAGCTGTGCAATTCGATTTATGGTCGTTTCAGCGTCTTGGCAAACACCTCCAAGCAGCTCGATGTCCAATACCTAATATTGTATTGTGCAGCTCAGTTTTATGACAGCTATCTTTGCTGTAGGTGAAAGAAGTACCGCCTAACGCTCAGCCAAACAGTTTCCCTGGATATCA
This sequence comes from Seriola lalandi dorsalis, assembly GCF_002814215.2. Lineage (NCBI taxonomy): Eukaryota > Metazoa > Chordata > Actinopteri > Carangiformes > Carangidae > Seriola > Seriola lalandi. The sequence goes on from NW_019524351.1 coordinate 121,772, forward strand.
CGCTCAAACACTTTATTCATATTTTCCCCTGGTGACATGTAATAGATGTTTTTTTTCTTCTTTTGTACGTGCACATACTGTATCTCCTGAGGACTGTGGTGAGGCTGCAGGACTAACAGCTACAGTATGTTGCAGTTTTAATAAAGGTGGGAAGGATTCATCCTCGTGGTTTCTGCAGTCAGATTTCTGTTCAGAAGAAAGTAGAAGTTCTTATCATGTAAGGTGGTTGGTTAATGGTTGTTCACATCACTGTCAGGCTATGATTTGCACTTCATTCACATCGCAATTTTAGATAGTGGTAGGGTATGTACAGTATGTGCCAGGACTATATACTGTATGTGTGTGTCATTTAGTGTAGAGAACGGTTTCCTCATGTGTACGGGACACTTTACAACAGCTGTCATCTCCGATTGGTTTATGGTGTGTGCCGTGTCCTCGGACTGGCTTCTTAACATACCGACATACCAACGGAGAGCGCACACGCCTGGATCTGATGATCTACAACAGTATCAAAAGGAGGAATTTACCCCTAATTTGAGGACTACAGTTTCATATCTATGACAGATGTTGGTTGAAACTAAAAGAAGAGGTAAATCTCCAGAACCCAGGATGTGTAATATCCTATTTCTGCGCTGGGTCATGGTTATTTTCAGCTTTCTTTTCTTCATTATTTCACTTAATCGGTAATTAATGAACTCAAAAATTCGACGCAAGATGCCAGAGTGAGATTAAGGCAGCATGAAAATTATGGACTGAGAGGAGAATCAAGAGCTGACAGAACTCCTGATAACCGCCTCCCCTTAATACTTTCCACAACATTTTTAAACCACTGCGGGGCTGTGCAGACATGCAGCAAAGAGAGAGAGTCTGCATTCTTCTCAGCTTGTTCTTTTCCAAACAGTCCCTTAATAAGGGACGGAGCGACGGGCCTGTGATGAGTTACAAATGAAACACACTGTAAGTCACTGGAGCACAATAATAATGTTTTTGCATGGACTTGTGTATATGTATGAGTGTACACACGTGCCCGAGCGCCGAATATAGTGTTACATTGAACATTGAGGGCAGACTTTGTTCCACTGTGGGCAAGCTGCGGCTTACGTTGTCTGTGCCATTCCTCCTGTGGTTAATCTACTCATTCAGCACCCCCCCCACCCCCCCACCCCGGGGGAGTATTACCCTCTGCCACACAGTGGAAAGCATACGCCACTCATTTCTCCTGTAAAGATATCAAACTGTAACCAATATCCACAGGGGTTGACATCATTACAATAAACAGTGAGAGTATAATGTTAATGCTATTCCACTGAAAGCGAGACGTCAATTTTCTGAAAGTTCAACAACCAACGACCCACAGTGGTCAGACATTTATCATGATATAAACACACTGCTGGCTAATTGGGCTTTAAGTAATACTATGAAAGTCATTAATTCTATCTGTCTTGGGAGTCTGACAAGCTGCCTTCTCATTGGCTCAGACCAAAAGCTCTCTCTGCTACTTTCCACACTGTACTGTAGAGCAGGTGCACAGAGCTTCGGTTCCTCAGTAATCTAGTATCCCTCAAATTCACTTAAACCCTCCCGGAGAGTGCGATCCAAATGATGGAAAGGATGGTAGCCAATGTGGAATGCTATCAGAGCAGGGACGTCCCTCTCTATCTTCAAGAATCTCTTTAAGTCTCATCTCTCATCTCTTCCGAGAGCTCCTCCTCTCCCAACACCTCTAACACCTTAACAGGTCTAATGGCGGGGAACACACTGCCTGCGTTGCATGTGCGTGGTGGCTGCATTGCTGATCTTCTGCAGCTCGCACGTTTGTGTGTGTTCACACCGGCTGCGTCTCTGCCACTGCCAGCTCTATCTGTCTGCATAGAGTTTCAAGCTTATTGTAGTGTCGGATTTCTTTTCATTAGGGGTCCCAGCAGCGAATGGTTGCAAATATCACCCACTTCTCAGGGACTAAAAGTGAAACTAATTGTCCGAAAGGTGGCACTATAATAATGTTTCCTGAAAAACGGCTTGGGCTACAGTCAAAATTCTTTCACCATTTTGATCTCTGAAATTTTCTGCATCTTTGCTCAAACGGTCTTCTGCTTTAAAAACGTAGACAACTATAGTGGAAGGTGTCAGTTTTATGTTATATTGCTGGTATGATGTGGATATGACATCATCAGGTCTTTTCTCTGTCTGTTTCTGCTAGACGCCGAATCCGTTAATCATGTGACGCAGCCGTGGCACACGCCACGCATCCAGTGTGTTCCAGGCCTAACTAGCACTTCCTATGCACTTCTTTTCAGTGCACTTCATCTGATCTCCTTGCACTTTATTACATGTAGTACTGTATATGTAGTCTCCTGCTGCACTGAAGCTTTAGTGACTTGTGAGTCGTTCTGGATAAAAGCATCTTCCAAATAAATAAATCTAAATGAAAATAAATAAAAGCCTCCTGTATCAGCGGGCAGCAACCCATCCCTCACCAAACCCCCCCCCAATCTCCTGTTCAGCACCAATGGAGACTTAGTTTGACAGTGGGGATGGAAATTAATTTGATCCAGAATTAAGGAATGATTCCCGTCTTGTTTGAATGAAGAAAGCCTGCCTGTTTGTCATGAAAAGCCTCAGTTATGTTGGAACACCAACATGTTTGTCACAGGATGATCCAAGCATGAGGGTTACAAGTAGAAAAGGAATGTATGATACTTGTGGTACCGAGATCCAGTACCTCTTCTAATGGTTTGACAGGTCAAAATCTAATTTGTTGACAATAGCTCTGTTTTGAATTTCCCTGGAATGAGAGCTGAGTAGTGGCAGTGTCTTGGAGTGTTTTTCTGCAAAGGAGCGCTGAGTGTCCAGGAATTTGGAGTTAAAGTTTCCTTGCTTAAATCTCTCTCACACACACGCACCTCATAATGGTGTGCACCAGGCCGTGACTGGGTAATTGCCAGAACTGCAACCGAAAACTTGTATGTGCTTGTACGCACACACACACACACACACACACACACACACACACACACACACACACACACACACACACACACATTTTCTCTCAATCTCTCTCTCTGCTCACAAACACATACAGACACTTTGATTCATTTCAGTGAAACAGAAACATGAAAAAAGAGGAGGAAAAAAAAAAGATGAGCATATTTAACACAGTGTAAACACAAGCTGTGACACACACACACACACACACACACACACACACACACAGACTCACACACACAATTGCTTGGAAGTCGCCAGCAGTCCTGCAAGCCCATTTTCCAGTGTGATAATATCTTACAGCCACGTAGGAAATTCAGCGTGTGCGTAAAGAAAGCGCCCGGAGGCCTCTGCAAACTGTGAATACAAACTGCCCACTCGGACACTAACATCCTGTGAATTACTACGACCCCACATCTGTAAAAGAAATGGCTACAACTGTAAAAGAAAAAAAAAGTAGAGTACAGTAAGACAAATGTTCATAAAAAAAATAACAGATGACTCAAAAAGACTCAGGTCGTTCATTTGCCAGTGGTTGTCTGAAAGAGGAGAAGCCTGAGAACAATACAAGCATCAGGTCTTCCAGACGTCACGCGTAGGCGATCACTGAGATGACAACACAGAGAGGAATAAAAAATAACTGCCGTTTTCCCTCCAATCAAACTTTATTTTGTGCGGAAAGTGCGGGGAAGCTGCAGGATCAGTCAAACCACCTGTTGCGAGGCCCCGGTGCAGTGAGGGCCACTGTCTAGGGGCCCGCGGCCCAACCAGAGGAGACCGTGCTGACAGCTGCAGAGCCATCCCCGGCCCTCCCAGCTGGGGCCCTCCCTCCTCAGGACTAATGGAGACGATATCTATGGAATTAACCAGGCATGGCAGCTGGGGATTAAGTGAGTATTACGCCCTCGGCTCGATGCCGCACGCTGCGGTTTAACGCTGTAACACTAAGTCCCATTCGTGGGCACCAAATGTGGGAAGCATTACCGGCTCTCTCGGCCTCATTATGCGTGCCCATTACTGGCTTGGTTGGAAGGGATGAGGAAAGCTCATGGTAGGGAGTTAGGGAGGTGGAGGACGCTTTCCACACTGTCAGCCATTATTACCCCTACAGTGAATAAAAGGAAGAGAAGCGTTGCTGCTCATAATGACAAAAATACAAAGGCCTGGGGTAGACAGACGGAGCGCTCTGCTTGATTTATCACCAACTTGCTGTGCTTGCATAATACAAGGAAGCATGCTGGACTATCAAGGCCAAACATGCTTGGATTTCTGGAGATTTCTGATTATTGTAAAGGCAGAAGTTGGGCCATGCAACTGCGGTTCAAAGTACTGTACTGTAAAAGGCCTCCGGAGGATTCAAGAAGGTCTCGAGGAGAGGAATTGTGAAAGGAGCTAGGAGAGGGGAAGAGAAGAGACGAAAGGAGAGGAGAAATGGAACCAGGAGAGGAAAGAATCAAGAGGAGAGGAGAGGAAGTTGGAGAGGAATAAGGAAAGGAGAGGAGAAGGAGCAGGAGATGAGAGGGGAGGAGAGGAGAGGAGGTGGGAGAGGAATCTGGAGAGGAGATGAGAGGAGGATGTAAAAAGGACAGCAAGTGAAAAGAAGGATGTGGACATGTGTGTGTCCTTCAGATGCTCCCTCCACACAACTGCTAAAAGGCATCTGTGAAAATGATTATGCTACAGTAGTAAAGTGGACTCCGTGGCTGATCTTGGATATTTGATTGTATAAAGAGTCTAAATGTTTCCGGCAGTAGCGTACATATAGAGCACTTATTCCAGCCTTTGGACAGAGCTAGTTTTAGCTGGGTTTCAGTCAGCTGATGTGCTTCACTTCTCTAGGTTTGTTGGTGTGACATTTGAAATATGTACGTGTAGCAGTCCACAGTGGTGAACTCATTAGTGTTATCTGTGGGGAACACATTCAGGGAGTATTTTCCATGGCCGTCGCACAAAGCATTTGGAAAGTGGCACCTAACCCAAGTGTTACTGGCTTATACGGTGAAATAGCGCTCTAGACCTTTGGCTGCAAGAGGTCCATTTGTGTAGAGTGCTATTTGTTTTTCCCCTCCGTCTTATCCCACAGCTCTTTGGGCTCAGGAATGTCTCGTCTCAAAACGATGCCTGATGCCTTATGTGTTGGCAAAAAAAAAAAAAAAAAAAAAAAACACTGCACGCACACACAAGTTCCTCTGCTTCTACTGGAGTCCTTGAAGCCACTATCAACATGCCAAAAGGGGCCGGTGAGTGCCAAAAGTAATGAGGCTAAATGCCTGCTTTCCTGTTTGTCTCATCAGTCTGATGTTCAGACGGAGAAGATGCTCTACAACAAAGCCACAGTGAGGAAATTCCACCTCTCTTTTCCAACTCTTTAAACAACTACAACGGTTGGTTGCTAAAGCTGATAAAAGCTCACCTGTTAAGCCAGTGCATAGACCTGTGTTAACTGTATCCATTAAAATGCATATCATCTTATAAAGCAAGGTTCCTCTCTGTCTGAACCCGGATTGGAGGAAAAACTCACTAATCCCAATGTATTGGCTCCTGCACATCCACAACTACTGAACCTGGAGCTTCCATTTTTTAAACGCAGTGTTTTTGATTTCAGTTTGTGACACTTTTCCATTTTTTCCAGAACGTGGATCTAATTGGATCGTGAGAGGCTGATGGATTTCCCAGCCCCTCTTTGTTCAGCTTTAACTGATTTGGAGCTTCTTGCTTGCCCTCCATCCATCTATCCATCTACTGTCTTTCTCTCTGGATGTTCAGCGTGTGACTTCTGGGATTGTGATAGTGCTGCAGGTGAATGGATTTGAATGGAATAACACATATCTATCACCCTGGGTGTCAAAACTACTCTTTAATTCTTTGGTCGTAAATGAAGAAATGAAAACTGTTTTCTAGAGAGGTTTGATAAGAAGGCATCATGGGACACAGTTTGCCTCCTACTAAGTTTCATTCTCTAGTCTGCTGGCTGTAAAATCAAGTAACATCTGAGCACAGGAATCTGCTCGCCCCCGAGTAGTGCTCGAGGATCGCTTTTGGCAATGGACCTTACAGACGTTGCATCACTGAGAGAGGCATGAAGGGAAAACAAACCAAAAACTAAGGACAACAACTGCCTACCCCCTCCCACCGCCTCCTCTATTTCCCCATGCAACCTCAGTAGCATTGCAAAAGCATCTGTAAGTTCTAGGATTTCAAACTTTTAGGGACGGGCCAACTTTAAATCATACAACCACATCCAACAGGCAGAAAAGCCATGCAGCAAGTACTCTCATAGAGAAGATGTTATTATAACTCACAGTTTTTTTCTTCTCCTCCTCCTGAGGTTCTCTCATTTCACTTAAACCTCATTCTAGGCTGCTGGAGTCCAAAAAGGCTGCTAACCCGCTAGAGTGCTGGATGTTGTTTGGGTACCGAGGAGGAAGAGGAGAGGCTGAGGTCATTGACCTAACAGGGGAGGCAGGGTGACGGTGAGGGCAAGCCTGAAGGGGACAGGAAGGAATGGAAAAAACGGACTGGTGTTTGGCGTAGTTCGGCCTCGGGAAGTGACCCTGATTGAGCTTGGCAGACATGGCTCAAACTTCGTATTTATAAACTCATGTGCACTGGATATCCCGTGAAATCTGGAGTCTAAATGTGTGTAGTGTGCAAAGAGAGTTCTGAGGCGAGTTCACCCCTTGACCTCAACATCTGAATATAGACCGAATGGGAGAGAAAGATACAGAAAGAGAGATGGACAAACAGAGGATTTGTCTATGAGCCAGTTAAGATGGCCTGTGGTCCTCCAGAAGGACGATACCTTATGATTTGTCGGGAAAATGACAGTGGTAATAAAAACATGATGGGGAACATTTTCTGTACAAGACAGAGAATTGGAAGCAGCTCTCTGGAAAGCGCTGCTGAACCAAAGCGGGCCACGGTAATTGTCATTAAGTCTGACTGCGACCACATCAACGAGACCGGGCCTCGGCCGGACCTCCAGAACAAAGCGTGGAAAACAAGCCGTCCTTTTAACCCAAATCCATCCAGAACCATTCTCAAAGATGTCCTCAGACCCACAGCAGAGGCACAACAGGATAACTACTACATTCTGCAAATCCATGACAGGATCTGCCAGTACACATATGCTGTCAGCAAAAGAGCAGAAATAGCACAATGTAGGCTAGTGTTCCACTACAAAATTACTCTTTGTGTTTTTACACAGGAGTCCAAGTTGAATCAGTTGTACCAAAAACACTCTGGGATTCAGAAGAACATGTCAAGTACTTTATAAGAAGCAGAGAAATTATTTCTGTGTAACATGGCACAGACAATAAATGTTCATCTGTGAAGGAAAGGGCAGAAGAGTCCAGGAAACATTAATGGAAGGGACACATGGAAATATAACACAGTCTTTGTCCCTGTCGTCACTGTTTATGCGTCGGTGAAACAGTAACACCAGGAGGGCGTAGGAAAAGATGAGGAGAAAAAGAAAGAGAAGAAGACAACATCTCTCACCTAGGTGGAGTCCGCTATTATTGTCAGCATCCTCTGGTGATGAGAAAAGAAAGAAAGAAGAAGAAGCCAGAATAGAGGCACAACATCATGTTAAAGAGAACAGTCAGACATGACAGCAACAGGCACCGACCCCTCCACCCAAGAAGTCCATAGAAGTACATGAGAAATAACATACAGGTACAGTTAATTAGTACTCAGCTAGTTTGAGTTAATTATGTCCAGATTGATAGCCACTGATGTAGTGGTAAAAAGAAAAGAGGTTAACTATGACCTCTGATGATCTCTATGACACAAATGACAACTATGTGGATAAAAAAAAAAATGGATAACTTCAAATAAAAATCTGCATAAACTGAATTTGGGTTTACACTCCACTACATCACTGGCCATCGCCCTGGATGGCTTTTATAAATAATTTATTATTATGAGTTAGTTCGGCAGGTGCAAGATTACTGGAGGTGCACATGTAAAAGGGATGATTCTCCAGACGATGTCCACTCTAATGAAAATGACAAGTAAGCTGGAGAGAGATGAAGCTTTCGTACAATGCACGAGCCAATAACCTGCAAACTCTCCAGTCTTTAGAGGAGAAATTGAACGTGACATCTGATGTTTCCCCTTAAGAGCGATTAGCTTTGACATGGGAAGACAGGCCAAATGAAAACAGGAAGGATGGAGAGCAGAGGTGAGAGGTAGACCTTTCATTACACACAAGGATAATGGAGGGGGACTGGTCACCAAGGGTTTTACTGTTTTGTTTGTGTATTGAAATGCTATCAGGCATCAGTAAAAGCCCTATCCAGTGGGAGATGTGAGACAAGTAGTACCTTCGATCTCCTCAGCTGTGAATGCAATAGAAGCGAGGGATGGAAATGAGTCACAGTTAAGAGAAAATGTTGGATTATATAAAAGTAAGTTGAGGGACGAGATGAGAGAAAAAGAAGAGAGAACCTACCAAACTCTACCGCCACATCGTCTTAGAAAAGCAAAACAAAAGACAAAAAGAAGAGTTAAGATCTCAACTATTTATGTGAAACATCCTCAACTGAACTATTACCATGTTGCTTTGTGTCTGTGTATTACATAAGATACACTAGTAAACAATACTGTGAGTACTCTGTTAAAATCTTGATACTAGTTGAGTCATTTGTCGTACAAAACTGAAATAGCTCTTGGCTCTATTTCATTTTGTAATGTTTGTGAAAAAATGCTCAACTTCACTACAACACGATTACAATCAATCACTCTATAGGTATTCCTATTGTCTCTACAGGTAAAACGACTACATTCAAAATAACTCAAGGGCCCATTACTTGAGGTTTCAGCCACATCTCCCAGTCTTCATCACAGAGTGGAGAGCTCAGATGTAGGTAAGGAAATTTGGAGGGAGATCGTCATCTTGTGACAAAAAACTGAGCAAATATCTGCTGATGAAGACCATGAAAGGCTTTGGAGGAGGACCTTGAGTTAGTTTTTTTTTTTTTTTTTTTTAAACTGAACTACGAGAATTAACTTTAATACTCTACTAAATGAATATTTCTACTTTTGATACAACACAATTATATCCAGTTACCTAGTGAGACAATGTCTGTGGTGCATGTCTGTGGTGCATCTGGTGAGACTTCACAGAGAGAAACATATTTAGATTCAAAAACTCCAACAGGCTACTAAATATTGATATATAGCTCGATAATTCAGACCAAAATATTAAAGTGACCTAAAGGGGAATGCATTTCACAGGAGTGCAGTACACTCAAATTCAAGAAAGCTTTTGAAATGACTCCAGATGTTTAAGAATGCCATCCAAACAGCTACAACATGATGGTTTCAAAATGGTAGTTGAGGTAGGATCTGTGTGTGTGTGTGTGTGTGTGTGTGTGTGTGTGTGTGCGTGTGTGTGTTTCAAGATGGCGTTAACATTTGGAGGCACTTATAGATGCTTCCTCCCCTTCACGTGTTCCCATTTCGGCCAAACAGGGTTAAATCAAAACATACATGACACCATCTAACACAGTATGAGGGCTCGTCTCGTAGCCCTGCGTTCATTTCCCAGAGCGCACTGCAGCTCGGGGAGATGTTGCATCACAGTCGGAGTTAATGACTAGCCAAAACAGCAGTCAGGACCAATCACTGCAGAGGTTGTTTCGTGCTAGAAATGTCTGGCCTGCGAGCGGTGATTGTTTTGAAGTGTGCAGACAAACGCGTCCGCCTTTATCTGACATCTTGTTTCACATGTTAGTGTTCACGGCAATGTTCCTACTGATGTTGCCCTCCTCCTGTTGTAACGTGACATTTTAAGTTGAACCAGCACCTAAACCACAAAGGTATTTGGAGGGGGGGGGGCGACTTGAAAGAGGAAACAACACACACAATATGACAGTGATAAAGCTATCTAAAATCCTTCCAAGTGCGGCCCTTATTACACTCTGGAAGGCTTTCATCTGGTGCCTATCTGCCACAGGAATGGTTCACATGGCTTAATGGACTTGTACACCCACATTCCCAGTCTAATGAAACACCCTGCGATAACGCTGCAGAATGTAAATCGACAGGACAATGTCTATCTCACAGCGCTTTAATGTTGGAAGGAAAACCTCGTCCTTTTGCCTTTCTGAGAAGTGAAGCCGTGAGAATGAGCTGAAGTCATGATCTGGTGCGAGTGCATGTGGACGGCCAGGCCTGCAGCGACGGTGGCAGCCAAGCCTGTTATTTACTGGGAGCAACGGCTGCCCGGACTGAGGCTGCCAACTCTCGCAGACACCAGTGCAGTCGACCAGTCTACCGGCAGTCAGCTAACCAGCCATACTGGATGCTTCATGGCAGAGTCCCCCCCACCCCCCAAATAGAGACGCACGCTTAGAGGTATATCATATATCGCCCACATACCAAAGATTTACCACAGAGGATGACAGAGAGGGTGAGATGAGGGTAGAGCTGGAAAGACGGGGAAATGACGGATGGTAAAGAGAGAAAGATGAGTGGATGTACCGTTTGTTAAAGCAGAATTCAGGTTTGGATCTTGTTTTAATGGATTGGGATGACCTCGTACTCATCACTGTAAAATAGAGATTCAGGTACCTTTACTTTACTGGATACTACTGGGCTACACTTAGCTTTGGAGCTTCGTGGGTTATACCTGGCACAGTCAACCATCCAGCAGTGAGTCAGTGCTGCACGGCTGCTAGAAAATCTTTCAGCTATCTCCTTACACTGGAGGAAGAGACAAAGGAATGACCCCCAGTCATCGCTCTGTAAATGGCCCTGAGTTATGAGCTGATGTCACCCTCACAAGCAGCCAGCGTACAGATGGCCTTCTCCTTGAAAAAACTGGACGCTGTCACTTTCTCTTTTGCTCTCTGTATATCTCTCTTCTTTTTTAAACAACCAACATGAGACCAGTGGAATTTTCCAGATGACACAGGATGAGATCTTTGTCATTCATCTTTTTGGCCTTTAAATGCAGTGCTGATTATTCAAAGTCAGGATAAGGAAGTGAATAATAGACAGCAGAGCTGGTCTGCATTAAAAGGCTTGACTTTAAATATCACAAAATGTTATGAGTAACTCAGCATTGGGATAATGACAATGAACCAATATGCAGGCGGTTAATGTGGAGGGAGAAGATGACTCGGTCTATAAAACCTTAAGGGTGGTCTCTGTGGGGTTATCTGGCCCCAACCTTTGAGAATAAAGTGGAACTTTTCTCCTGCACCCACTGTGCTTCTAAATCTACTCCTGTGTCTGTAAGTGTTTAAGTTGAAAAATGAAATGGATGGATAAATTGAACACAGGGCCAGGTTCAGGGCCACTTAAGACCAATCTTGGGCGCCATTTCGAAATGGTTCAGTCCCTGACTGGAGAGCGAGGGAGCGAGAGTAAATGGGAATGCGCTATAATGCATGGAGAGAGACGTAGAAAGACCCCAAGGTGAGCGATAAGTGTGTCCACGTGTTTGGCAGACTGCAAACCAAACCAAACAATCAGACAGTGGAGAGGTTTGCATGTCAGACACAGGAACAGACATGCTGTAAGAAAGCCCAGAGAGCCGTCAGGATGTTCAGAGAGAGCAGATGGGGAAGCTGGAGGAGAGCCAGGCATCGATGGGAGGGAGGTGGGGGGTAAAGAGGGAAGAGGCCGCTATGCCAGGATGACCTGTACAGAGGTAAAATAGCTTATCTAACCGGCAGCCGATTAATAATTGGCTTAGACAGTGAAAGTAATGGCACTTTAAACATCAGTTTCATAACTGAGGAATGCATCCACGAAAGCGGCGAGAGCAACAGTCAGGAAAGGGATTATTTATATCTTGCAAATGTTAGGCGTAAATGGACACGGTTAGGCATTGCTTGCCGTAGCCCCTCGCCAAGACCAATATTGTTCCAGCCGACGGAGCTCCCGGGCTGGAAAGAGAGAGAGAGAAAGAAAGGGACCCCCTCCTCAATCACCACCTCTTTTCTCCGCTAGGTAACAGTGGGGTCTCCACGGTATCCTTCAATTAGGTTGTAGTTTATGGTCCCGGGGCCCAGCTGAGCCAGCCTGTATGGGGCCAGGATCCAAACTTTGTCTACTTCCATCTTGACTCAACCACCGCCGCTCCACAGGACCACATCTGCTACCGAGCGCGACCCCTCGACTGCTTCTCTCTCCATCTACTCATCACTCAGTCCATCAAAAATCCTTTTTCCTGCAGCCCCTCTTTTCAGTTTGGACTTTCTTTTACGCCTTTCAAGTTTATTCACAAACTAGATCTAACATTTTTTCCCTAAGTTTGTTTTTTTTATGTTGACCACTGGGAAATGCGTTCTGCAAGAACATAGAGTGAACTGTTATCATTCCTCAGAACAGAGAGGGCCGTGTCAGGGGACTTCCTCCTACTGCTGCACATACAACTAATCCTTACAGCATGTATGACATTCAGAGGAAAGTCTTGCTGCAGCTCAAAAGGAGACTTATATTCCTTTCATAGGGGCTGCAGTGGACTCTACTACATTTTTACACCTGCCCACTGTGCATGGGGGGTGGGTGGAGGTGGGGGTTAAAAATCCCATAACTCACAAAAGGAACTGTGCCATTAAAATTAAATTGCAAGGAAACAGTGCAGCACTGTCTGTCTAAAACTATTTAGCAGGCTATTTTTGGCCATCCTGCACCATGTATGCCAGTATGCGGTTGAACATAACCAGGAAATGACAACATCCATAATTCAACCGAGAGCTTGAAACTGAGGTAAAAGAGACTAATGCTAAGTTTAGAGGTGGTCAGCGTAGCTCTGTTGGTTTTTTCAGAGCTACATATTGAAAGAGTCACGTTACATTAAGGGCTCACCGCCATGTCGAGGGAAACAAGTAGTCAAATGGACATGTCTGTCTCAAAGTGGTAATCTACAGTGAAAAATATGGCCAATAAGAACTAGGTTTTGGTTCAATGGGGTCATTGTGAGACCAGAGCAGGCCTATAAAGCCAAGTACAAGTGTCGTGTATTTTTCTGAGGGTTCATATGTTTCGGAAATGCAGATGAGGACATATGTACTCTTTAGGTCTGAACAAGTGGATGTCACCATCAAGATGTCTGTTTGATTGACAAGCAGGAAGAGAGATGAAGAGGAGGTGAGTAAGATTTGCAGAGGGAAGGTGTGTTGGCAGGAGAGAAGAAGAGATGCTTTTGCAAACGGGTTTTGCAGATGAGATATTGCATGGAGGGACATAAAGGTAACTGCTGAGAAGTGTACATGAGTGAGGTGACTTGTAGCAAAGTCTATGACAGACAAATGATCTGTTGTTACTTTGGTATTGAAGCTGCACTAGAAGAGTTTTCACTGAAGAACACTATTTTGCAAAAATCAAATAAAGTGATCTGAAGACTTGTATGTGTGTGTGTCTGTGTGTGTGTGTGTGTGTGTGTGTGTGTGTTGGGGGTGAGCTGGCCCACACTTTCTGCAAGACTCACAGCAGACACTGGCAACATGTCTTCCTCCTCCAGGCAGGCACAGGCAGTCATGATGCCAGCTGGATGGCCCTCAGTTCACGCACTGTAGCTCACCATATACAAACCAAATTGTTGTTTGGCAGCTGTTTGTAAATAACAACTAATTTCTTTGTCATTTTCAGACTGCATGTCAGGGAATCTTTTACAGAGATTTTCAGTCAGGTGCGACAGTAAGGTCCTGCGAATGAGTGCGGCATAAACAGCCGCCGCAGCAGGTGGGTGCGGTCTGAAGAAATTCAAATGATGCCAATTTGGGCTTGAAATGTTGCTTTTTTTCTGATGTAAGAACATTAAAATTTGAAATCAAATCTAGAAGACTACTCATTGTTGTGAGAAATGTGACTCTTTTGGACACAGCAGCTTTTGGACATGAACTCAGACCTCTACCAGACACTTCGCCCACTACACATGCGTTTCTGGTGGCTGATGAGAGTGAAGCTGGTGAAGATGTTCATCATCATCATTGTAATGAAAACAAAAATTTATATTCCTGCCAATGCAGGAGTGGCACGCTTCTTTTCTTTTATATTTTGATTTGACTGACTGGTCTGCAGCAGAAGAGGACAACTGTGTGAGAATTCAACTTCTGTTAACTCTTTTAAAATGTAATCTATTACTGGCAGCAGCATAAATCCTAAAACAGCGGCGTTGCACTTAAGAATATTGTGAACTGAAACATTTCACATGTGAAAGTTTTTGTTTATTTGGGATGAACGGGTCTTATGTAGAAATATAAAATGTTTTTCATAAGCAGAACTGAGAGAGAGGAACGCTGCGGTTAGGATTACACCTTCATAGGACCCCTCCACCCCCACACTTGTGTCCACTGGGAACACTTCCGTTGTGTTTTAGTACTGAATTGGCAGCGTGTTTGTTAATTTGCACGTGTTGCAGTTTATTTGTGCTTTTGTGCTTTCAAATTGATGAAGATGTTTGTGAATTTTGCATGTGTTTTCTTAAGTTGCCGTGCATTGAGCTCTCAGGGCCACCGTACAAAAGGATAAAAGAGAGTTTTAATGACCGTAACATAATGTAACACAAGGGGGATCGAAAATGCACTGAAAGAAAACACTGTCCCTGTTTCTCACACTCACAATGATACACTTTGTGTGTAACGCTGATATAAAAATTTAAAAGATAGCTCCTGCAGGAGAACAGCTGCCTGCTTAGTCCTGATCCTCTGACAGAAGCTGCAGTGTGCGTGGCAGATGTGCCAGTCTGACTGTAAGGAATATGAATACAGACAGAAGACGTTTTACGAAAGGGAAGTTGTGAAAGTTATTTATATTTTTGTGTCTGCGCTCATAGGAAGAATTACATTTCATGCTTTTTGGCTTAGGATTGGACAAATCAGAGGCGTCGTGTGGCGTAGTGGTCTAAGCAGGCGCCCCATGTGTAGAGGCTACAGTCCTCGCTGCATTTGGCCCCGGTTTGAGTCCCGCATTGGACGGCCTTTGCTGCATGTCATTCCCCCTCTCTCTGCCTCCCCATTTCCTGTCTCTCTACTATCCTGTCCAATAAAGGCACAAAAGCCCCCCAAAAAATATACTTTAAAAGAATTGGATGAATCAGAATAGCACTATATCTTTCCTCACAGACATCCCTCAATCTGACATGGCAGGACATCACATACGCACGCAGACTTATATATGTGTATATATATCTATATATATTATAAACCACCATTATTATTTTTTATCTATTAAATGTATTTCTTTTCTTTTTAGAGTTAACCTGCATGTCTTTGGAATGTGGGAGGAGCCCAGAGCACCTGGAGGAAAGCTACTGAGACACGGGGAGAACATGCAGACTCCATTTATTATATCAATCTATGTGTAACCTTGAAAACCACAATGATTTTCAAGGTTACCCATAGATTGCTGCTTTCCCCTTATTTAGGTAATTTCCTGTGATGTAATTTTGGTATGTCACGGGAAAAGTCCCCGCGCCGCCCCCACCAGCACCACCCTTTAACAAACTCATTGGTCACCATCTGTTTCTGTCATGAAGGTTTTTGTCTGACCTGTCTTTGTCTTATTGGACTGCACCTGACACCTACTGGAGATGGATATCACTTGATTTGTGCTTAATAATACAGCGGGTGGTTTTGGGGGTTAGGTCAACTTTCTCTTCAGGCTTAAACACAACCCTTCTGGTGAAGGTGGAAGCCTTGGTTTGGACAGATTTAGCTTCAAAATTGGAATTCAGTGTTCAATTTGGTGCTTTGCACCTTGGTCTGGCCTTGTTTTTCCTGACTGCTTGGCTGCACATTGGACTTGACTTGGAGCTGAGTGTCAGCTGATTTGTCCTCAGCCGGCTGATTGACTTCGTCAAGGCCTCCCATAAATCTGTGTTCTTCATTTACTCTTTTGGGGAACAACTTTTTGGTGGCTGCTATCTTGTCAACCAATTCCTCATTCTCTGTCTTGTACTCTTCAACTTTTAGTTGGTACACGTTAGCTTGAGCTACTAATGAATCTTATTAGTTTGCTCTCTGATTAGCCACTTACACTTTGGAAGCTCATCTGATCTGGCTGGACGCGCTAGCTGTGACATACTTTGCTTCAGCTCCTCACAATGCTTCGATCCTTAATCCTCAACAGTCTGTCCTTTTTGCTCAGTGGTTTGGTTTTGGTTTCTAGAATATCTCTGAACTCTAAACTTACATGTTAAATTTCACACATGCAAAAATCACATGTTCCAATGGTCACGTGATCACGTGTCCACATGTGATTTTTGCTCAAGTGAAATTCATGCGGTTTTTCTGTTAGGATGGTCATTCTAAAGTTGACAGCGAGTTCACTCACACCTGCCATCACAGCTCCTTCTCTATTAAAAAATCCACCTGATCCAAAGTTTTGCTACAAAACACTTGAAGGCTGCAGTTTTTCTGTGTAAAACCCGGACCTGTGGGCCATCCTTAATTGTTTCTGCTGCTGTCCTTTACTTGTGTAACATGGTTTATGTCTTCTGTCTTCATTAAGAAGCAATCAACCATCTTTGATTTATAAGGGTAATTTAGCCATAATCCCTCCATTTCCTGATCTCCTACATCCAGGCTTGTCATAGCACATTTCTGTTAAGTACTCCAGCTGATGCGTTCTCCTTAACTCTGCTGGCCAGGGTTAGAGTTTGGGTTACTGTACGGGCTCAGATGATAAGGTACATTAATGTGCTCCACAGAGCAGCGCTGCACTTCTATCACATCTGTAGGTCTAGTATCAGATCATTAAGCCGTCATTAGGCTCTGTGAGGTGGTGTAAAGGTTTTCCAGAGTGTTAAACCTCCCCGTTCTTCATATTAAAGCTCCTGCGTTGCTTAGACCACATCGACAAATGGAAAGGCGAAGGGGGACAGTGGAAGGAGAGTCTGGCAACAGGCTGACAGAGAGACTGAGAGTGAAACATGGAGCAGACGGGAAAATAAGAAGGAAGCTAAATCCAGACACAACACTTCCTCTGATGACAAGCGTGACGCAGTGCAACTGTACAGTGAGCTTCAGCAGAGGCCTCAGAGTGAAGGGATGAGTTCTGACTTTCACACCTCGTTAGTTACCGTCCCTCCGTCAGTATTATCTTTCCTAAGGCCATCCACTGGCTGTTGTTTTCTTGTGCTGTGTTCCGGTTTGTTAAGGCCTCGCAGCAGATAATATATGCTTACATGATCGTCTACTGGAGCTCCTCTGGAATGGGAGAGTCGCAACAGGTCGTCGCAGTGCAAATCTCCTGGAAGAGGAGAAAGGAGGATAAAGAAAGAGAGAGAGAGAGAGAGGCACAATAAAACCATCAGTTTTCATGGGTGCATTGGGAATAATAAACACTCCCTGCTACACTACAGAGAAGCCACTCTTCAGTATAAGCCAGTTTCATTGTCAGCTGAAACGGGCAAAAGAAAAAAAGATGAGTGATGGAGGATTGAAGACGTAAAGGAAAAACACACTTGCTGTTGACAAAACTGCAGGGATGAATCTGAATGTTTGTGAAATGCTCTCTCTCTCTCTCTCTCTTCTCTTGCTCTCCTCCCTCCCTTTTTTTTATGCGTGTGTGTTTTTTTTTCTCGGATGGTGCCAAGAAACTGCCCCGGCCTCCTGAGCTCTGTGTTGCACATCAGTGTGCGGCCGTCCGAGCGCACGCTGATGTGCGATTTTCCATCCACTTGCCGTCCAAAGTGGATCGGTACCAGTGCTATCATTTTCTGTCATTACTCATTTCGGGCCAGACATTGTGCGGAAATCCAGACTATTTTGGCAGCGTGAGGCAAGAAAAAAACATGAGGGTGAAAACTTCTGTGACTGTGACAGCAGTAAAGACAGTTGGGCCAGCCTTGTTAAGAAGCAACGGCAGACAGAAGAGGGTGGTCTGGTTGTTTCTTACCTCTCCTGGAACTGTTTGGACGGGATTAAGCCGGCGCGGGGGTTAGCGTCACCTTCAAGTTTGGCCTGCCACCAGGTTGCATCATCTTGGCTCATGATCTGAAGGATGGAGCCCTTCTTGAAGGCGAGTCCGGCCTCCTTACATGGGATAGCTTTGTCCTCCTTAGGGTCGTAGTCAAAAAGTGCCTTCACAAACACCTGGACATACAGCAGAGGAGGGGGGAGAGAGGAAAACAAAGAGCTGGATTGATGGCACAACAGGAAAAAACGATGGTTCACTGTAAATTACCTTTCCCTCCATTTCATGGAGTGTGAACTCCAAGTCATCACAAGAAACACAGAAGGTGCTTCACCAATGCTCAGGGTGAATTTTCTAGAAAGGTCATAGCAATCAGAATTTAAAACCTTCAACCGCCGGCCAAGTTGGTCTCTCCATGTCGTTCCATCAACACTCACAACAGACTAAGCCCTGCCACTGTCTTCCAAGTGTGGTGAGACTTAACATATCCTGAGTCAGAGCCTCCAGTTGGATGTTCTCTCTTTTACCCGCTGACTTTCTCTAATTCTAAACACAAGCTAATATCAGTAATCTTTCCACACCGAGGAACAAACCAATACAGAGAAAGAGGTTGTTTTCTTTCTTTAAGGAGTTGCTGTAATTTGCTTTGGCAGTGAGGGTGGGACACACCTCATCAACACAAAGAAAGTTGGACCATATAGTGGAAAAATCTCTGACATCTTTTCCTGTTGTGGGCGGCGAGCTGCAACCTAAAGCACCTTGCTTCGTCTTCCGTCCAAATTGAGTTCTGTCATGATGAGTTATCACTCCTAAGACACCTCAGTACATGTGGAAAGGAAAAAAAAGAGAAGGAAGGAAAGTGTGTATGTGTGAGAGAAAGAAAAACGTGGTAGAGGGAGGGTGAGATTAAATTTTTCGATGTCCCATTGATTTAAAGGGTGCTTTGTGCCATGTAGTGAAATTATGTTTCAGACAGAGATGTTTTGTTTGGGTCATAACAGCCGTTTTGGCCACTAAACCCTCCAGCAGAATACACTCATACATCTACACACTAAGATGTGCTACATTTCTTCCGTTGGCTCAGCTTTTTCTTTGGCCTGGACGTGTTCAGCCATTGCGCTGCCCTTTGATGCATCTACACCACCTGATGTTAAGAGCAAAGGCTATTTTCATGAAGGAGTGGCTGAGTGTTTGGCACTGGATGACTATTTGTCAGATGGGCTCTTTAAGCAGCCAGACAGATTCAACCATTACATGATGACAAAGGATGTAAGTGGCCCACCCTGTCCTCAGCGCCTCTGTTGCACATGCAGGGTGGGCTGCCGGGGGATGGATGATAAACCGCCTTCGACCCTGGAGCTTAAAGACGGGGAGTTGATCCAGTTTCTGTCTGCTACTGATAGATGAGCGTGTGAGAAATGGTGTATCAACACCCCAGTGGGTGACTGGTGGGCTGGTCGGAGTGACAGCTAAACCACCATTAAAATGGATGGATACAAGGTTCTGTCTACTGGTGCATCTTATTGTAACAGTTGTTATTCGCCTTTTCCCAGAGAGATATTTACAGAAGTCTACTGCAGGTTATTGTGTTGATTAATGTTACAGTATTTAAGGCTAATTTCCATCCTTCACACCACTCATTTACTACCCCCCCCCCATCCTGTCACTGGCTCACAAAGCTAAGCTAGCTAAGCTTCAAATAAGTCTGGCTCTGAATCGCCATCTGGGGTAGTAGACATGTGGCCAGTGTACATTACAATAACAATCAGTAACTACGGTTAAATGAAATTTCATCTAAGCATTAACATGGCTAAAATGCGTCCAGGGTTATCCAGGGGAATACAGGGATGCAAGAGCAACAATCTGAAAGAACTGCAAGGGTGCGAGGTGTGAGGGTCTGGGTCTGGGTTTGAATGCATTTGAATATGTGAAGGGGCATGTTCTCTTAAAAAAGGCTTTATGAAGAAAAATGTTAATATTCCTCAGTGTAAGATATTGCCAAGCGTATAGTTTGTATAGTTTGTTTTTGGTTTCTAGTGTCAAAACATTTCAGTAATGCTCCCTAGTCCTACACCGGGCCTGGTTACTGTATTTCCCCTTCTCATTACCACTATACAACTCTCCTCTTTCCTTGCACATACATCATTTCCTCACTGTGGCTCGAAAACAATGTTCTGCATCCAACAAAAAGGTATCACGCCGGAGCAGAGGAGTTCACTCTGTTTTTTAAGTCAATGAGTGTAACCCAATCAACTTAATGATTAAGCCAGGACGGGGCCTACCTTTGGCTCCTTGGTTGGCGGCTCCTCCTTGACACTGGGAACAACTTTAAAGGTAATGGCTCCTTGTGACTGGGCCTGAATATTGGGAGAGACAAGTTAGATACAGAAGGTTAGGTCGAGACAGAGGGGGTGAGGAAACAGCAGTCATCTGCCCTTGCAAATATTTCACAAAGCACCTAATCCAATGAGAGTCCCAGAATGCAAAGCACAGTGTGATTTTTCAGCAGAGGAAGGGTTATTAGGATTGGATGTCTCTGCTTGAAAGGGAGTGTGGGGCGTGTGGGGGTTAAAGGAGGAGTGTTGAGAGCTATCATCTGCCTTTATGTCTGAGAAGGCCTCTAGTTTAAGAGGCTCTCTCTTTCCTCTCCAGTTGTCCCTCCTGGCAGAGTCCTGGCCCATGACAGAGCTCATTTGAGGCCTGCGGCAGAGTCTGCTTGGATGGAGTACTGAGCATCAGTCTCGTCCAGGGGGGGGGCCCGCGTGGCTCAATGCATGTGGTCTTAAGGCCAGGAAAGACTTGTAGAGAAAGGCCAGTGTTTGGTTTTCAGCGCAGTGACGGGATCCACAGGGTCCTGGATGAGTTAGGGGAGGTTTTTGCCATCACAGACTAGGAATGTTATGTTCTCCAAGGGAGTGGAGCTAAAACACAGGAGACACCCTTGGACATAGACACACAGACACACACACAGACACACACACACACACACACACACACACACACACACACACACACACACACACACACACACACACAGGGCTGAATGAAGTCAAACACATGAGGCTTACCAGAATACGAATGATTTCCTCTGGTTTCTTGTCATCCACAGGGATTCCATTGACCTCCTTCAGTTCATCCCCAACATGAATCAGTCCTGCCACACAGAAACAAAAAAGTCTGCATATCTACAATCACCCTGATATTCCGTTACTCTAACGTCCTAATACAAGTGAGCTACTGTGTAAAAGTCCGGTGCTTACAAAGCCCGGGGATGTGTACAGTACACCAGATTAATGTTTATCGTCATGGTGGCATTTGAGGTTGGAGAGGAATCAAAACATCATTGTTGACACATGTGGAAATTTGCCTTTGGCTTCACTGTGGCAGAGCTGAAAAACAGACTGGACACAATGAATACAAAGTCAAACAGAAAACATGTGGACAACATAGCAGAGCTGCTTAGTATGCTTGTCATTCATGCTCACATTCACAAATTGGAAATGTACAATCTGGCAAATTCAGACTCATAAGATAATTCCTGCATACATCCCCTTCTTTGTTGCACACCGGACATAATCTACTTGTACTGTAGATCACTCCAGACTGCAGCCTCACATGACTGAACCCACACAGGAGAGAAAAAAGAGGTTGGAACTGACCGCTTCTGTCGGCCGCCCCTCCTCTCATGATCCGGGCCACGAGGATGGCTCCTGTGTGTTCGTCACGTATTATTGTTGCTCCCTACGGACGAAGAAAAGAGGAGGATTCCAGTTTCATATCAAATGAAAATGACTGAATCAGAGGTATCTGGTGGAAATTTTAGGAGCTGAACTACTGATAGTGAACCTTTTCTTTTAAATGACAAATAGAACAAAAATCCCATCATCATATTTTTTATATTTTTTTCAGTGACAATGAAATGCAAAAACTGAAATCATGACTTACAATAATCGCAATATAATTCTTTAGCATGTCGTTCAGCTCTAGGTGATGAATAACAC
The DNA here is from genome assembly GCF_002814215.2 of Seriola lalandi dorsalis. Classification (NCBI taxonomy): domain Eukaryota; kingdom Metazoa; phylum Chordata; class Actinopteri; order Carangiformes; family Carangidae; genus Seriola; species Seriola lalandi. Next base: position 143,635 of record NW_019524351.1, read on the forward strand.
AGTGAGGGATCATTTTAAACTGTAAACCAATGCAACATCAGCAAAGGGGACAAAAGCTAAAAGGGGTGTCCACTTCAATTCACCTTTAAACCTAAATTTAAAATTCTGCATGCAATTCTGCGAGGAAACAACAACAGATCAACAACAATAACAGAATATGAGCATTCAGGTGACATTATCCAACAACTGCACAATGAATGATCTCAAAGGATGGGTAGACTGCTGTAGTGTGAATCACTCCGTCACTGCAGGAGTAGTGGCAATCTTTACACAAAGAGCTGGCCTAGACGCAGAGGGCGAAGGGTCAAGCAGGTACGAGGTTGTTGACTCAAAACACATAGAAACACCCACAGTAGCTAAAGCCTTCTCTGTCCTCCTTTATGGGCTTGCTGCTCAGCCAAAAACACACACAGAGAGGAGGATAGTGTTTCAACCTTCTTATTTGTAATGACGGTGTTCAGCAGTGATGCATTTACCAGAAAACCCAAAACGCCTTTTGCATTTACTATAAAACAATAGTTTTAATGGGTGCCAACCTGTCACAGCCCTCCCACAAACAGCATCTAGGCACCAACCTGGCTGGGACTTAGGATGTTACAGAAGAACAAACCGCAACTTAACGTGAGAGTCATCCTCGCTTGGGCCTGATGACCCGAACCAGACAGATGCGTCGTCTAGTCGCGGCTGCAACTCATCCTTCCATCCTCTCCGAGCTGCTATTCCCATCATCCCCGAAGATTGTTTTTATTTCTCTAGCGAGGAAAAAAAAAAAGTAACAGGGCAGGAGCCTTCCTCACCCCGCTCGTCAGCCGTGCTTTATTTCAGCTGTCCGAACCCATTCCCGCCCGGGTCGACCGCTGGAGTACAACAAGCACGGCCCTCTGGTTGGTGATATTTTTCTGTTTGCCTTCCTCTGACAGGTCCAAAGTAGTTCTGGCTGCTACCATCAATGGGAAGCACAGGAGGAGATATCAAAACAACCCCCTCAAAGACCAAAGGAGCCTCTGGTTTGTGCCACTTCGCCGATCTATTAGCGTGTCATCTTGGTTATTTTCATGACCTATTCACACCTAATGGTTTTCCTCGTAGATAATGGTTTCCTCAAGGCCTTTGTGGTGGGTGCAGAGATGGAAACAGGGAAAGACATCAGGATGAGACAGCGGCAGTGTCTGAAGAGAGTTGTGGACCTAATGGAATAATTGGGATAATTAAAGAGACTCGGAGAGGTTGCAGTGGGAGAGAAATCAGAGGAGCAGGTCAGCGAGAGGGGAAGGCACTGTCAGACCCCCATGTCAGGGTCACACATAACCCCAGCAGTGTGACTTAAAGCAGCTGTCTGTGATGCAATGGCCCCCGGCGGACAGACAGACAGACAGACAGACAGACAGACAGACAGAGAGACCCTTTCTGTGTCTGCTTGTCTGAAAGAATAGAGCGCGGCAGGGAAAGAGACGGACTGTGACAGACAACAGGGTGAGATGGGGAGTTTGTAGGAAATCTCACAGGAGTATTCAGACATGTGGTCATTAACTTTCTCTCTCTACTTTTTCTGTCTCCTTCTTCGAGCTGGCTGATGGCCAGAGGTATGATGGATGTTTTTATTGTGTCCCCCGGGTCCCTGGTGGCTGGTGGCAGTTTAAAGGCTAACCAAACAGCAGAGAGGCAGCCTTGGACTCAAAAGTCTGTAACGGCGATGGGCTGCTCAAACTCCACAGACGTGCTCCACACCACATGTCTATGGCTATCTATGGAATCTGTTCACATATGGTGTGTAGATATAAATCGTGTTTTGACACATATGGCTTAAATCACAAGTTGAAACCCTGATGCCATTTAGAAACACCACTTTTACGACTTTTATTGCAAGTGGCAATGGTGATTATAGAGCAGCACATTTAGCATGCAAACACGAAAAGGATGGGGTCATGAACCCAGATCTCTGGGAAGCGAGCAGACCATTATATTCCCATTCAAACCACCATGCTTTATGAGTTTTAACACCAGCAGAGAAACAAACACAGGTATCAGTGAACATATTTGCCCAAACTCGTTCTCTTTATACACCTCACTGACTCTCTACTAGGGCTTCTTTGAAGATTCTCATCTGACCCACTGCCCTCCAACGTAACGGGCCCATGTAGGCGAGCCAAGCCAACAGCAAGGGAGACGGGGATTTATGAGATGAGGGGGGGACCTCCCTTCATAATCTGGCCAGCCCCAGTCTGAACTCAGCACTGGTACAGTAGCCAAATGAGCTCTGTCTGATAAGAGAAGCTGAGGGAGGCCAAAACGCTCCAGTGGCAACACGAGCGAGCCAAACTGGAGGGTAAGTGGAAGAACAGAGGAGGACTGACGAGCTGACTGGGAGGGAGGTGGAGGAGGTAGACGGTGGGTACATGAGAGGGGGTTTTAGTTGAAAGTGAGTGTGGCTGTGAGTGAGTGAGTGAGTGAGTGAGTGAACAAATAAGAAGAAAGTATAAAGTGAAGGGATATGATGAGAGATCATGATAGACAAACAGCAGGAAAGAAAAAGAAAGAGATAGAGGTTAAAAAAAAAAAGACGTGGCATTGTTTGCAGACAGATTTTCACTGGCGCTGATATCCAGCTCAACAAGTCTTTTATTCTTGCATTACGTGCCCTTTTTTTTTTATCTTTATTAAATGAAAAGTTCCGTCTATCACGCCGAGATTTTCAATGCCAAAAGTGAAAACAGTAAAACTGTACTTCAGGCAAGTGAAATTATTTCACCCCACTGATATAATGATTGACTTTTTCTTTTTTTTTAAAGGAGGATTATAAGTCTATGAAATACTTCATTGTTTTTGCTATAAGTCAATTTCACACAGACAGACAGCATGTTGGTTTTCTTAAGGCTGAAACACGCTTCACGTACGTGAACCTGCACTGGTTCAGTGGGAGACGAATGCATGGCTGTTTTTTAACATACATAAAACTTCAACACCTCACCTCAGAGTTTTTTCTATCCTCATTCCCAACTTCCCAACCCAAGTTTTCCCTGATCCTTGATTATTTCGAGTGCACAACACTTCCCCTTCCACCTCATTACAATCTACAGTTCACCTTCATCCCTCAATCCTCCGGGGGTGTAACAGCCTCTCCTGGAGGCCTGACGAATGCCTTGGAAGCACTGAGAGGCAGCTGGAACGAGGAGGGGGTAAATCCAACCTCCTGAACTCGGCATCACCTTCCCCTGTGCCTTGATACCCTATGGGTGCTATCATCAGCATTCAGCCTTGCATGACCACTAATGAGGAGTCCCTGCTCTGTTAAACAAATACATAAACAGTCAGGCTAGAACCTAAATAAGCTGCATAATGTGTGTGTGTGTGTGTATGTGTGTGTGTGTGTGTGTGTGTGTGTGTGTGGCAGGGGGGAGGCATACACAAGGAAGAAACAAGGTAGGTAAAGACCCTCAAGCACCAAGATGGGCTTCCTGGTGTAGCAGCTAAGCATTAGCACAAGGTTTACACCGAGCCTTCAACGCCTGCTGGCACATGGAAGCCATTTCAGACTTTTCCCTGCGTATGGAAACAGTACAGGAAGTCAGAAGGGGAATGTCTACGTCTGTCAAAGCACATACACGCATGAGTGACAGCATGTGTAGGTGTGTTTTTGAGTGCACGCAAGCGTGTCTACGTGTGTGTTTCTATGAGAGCGCCTACCTAAAGTCAGGCCAAACAGGCCCGAGAGAAACCTCAAAAGACTGGATGATTGATGCCGGACAGTCACTAAACCTGATGAATGGGCTACGCTATGTTAGCAATTAGAGACGAGGCGCCACTTAACCATCAAGTAGCTCAACTCCACTGTTAGCACAGAAAAAAGATAGTATTGTGTGTGGATAAGATGGTGAAAAACCTTTTTTTTTTTTTATTTAAGTGTTGTTTGGGACTGATTTGCTCTTCCTGCTGTCAACCATTGCTGCAGTTTGCCCTTTAGATGAGCATAAAAGAGGAAGTCTCTCCAGAAATTACACACTGAAGAGCACAGAAATACACAGTCAAAAATAGAGACGAGAGGGGGTTCATCTTGGACTGAGGAGGTCCTTCTAGCTGTGGTCAATTAGTCATGAGTAAGGCGATCCGAAGCCTCCACTCCTAACGTGATCAGCTCCATATGCAGCCACTGCTCCTAGCTCTATTCCTCAATTTCTAACACATAAATGCCTCCGATTGTTATTGTTGGGCTGGCCCGAACGCAACAGGCTTATTCTCCGCTGTCTGATGAGGAGAACTCGAGTGACGCTTGTCCATATCAAGCCATCACCCCTCCCAGCGAACGCGCTGGAGCACACATGCCGACATGGCAGCCACATTAAGTATGTGATGACAAATGGCTCACACCTCATATAGTGCAGGAAAAAAAGAGAGAGAATAGGGACTAAAATTTGGATCCCCCTCCTGTATGAGAGTGTGTGTTTATTAGAGGGAATGGAATGGAGGCAAGATTGTCCAGGGAACTGTCAGCGCACAGTAGTGCCATGAAACTTCAGCAGATAAGAGGAGTAAGACAAGCTGAATGTTGGATGTCTCATCATGTTAGCTTGGCCCCAACAAGGTTCTGGCAAGCTAAGCCTTTATGGGGCAATCAGAGTGCCCTCTGGCTGATGGACTGGATGGATGGCTGGATGACATGATGGAAGCTGGCTGGCTTGTACTCTGGTTGTATGGATGACGAGAGGGCTGGCTGGCTGGCTGGCTGGCGGTCTTGGCCTGGCTCATCATAAGTCTCGGGGTCTAGTGCAGGCTTTGTGTGGCCTGTCTAGTAAGTGGGATCCTAAGATCTCTTTACCTTAGCCCTGGCCACAACTAAAGCCACTCCACTCTTCCTAACCCACCAGGGAAAACAAGCACGTCGCTCCATTTCAAACACACGGCCCTCGGCCCGTAACGACCACTCAAAACATCGCCCCGTGAACCGAACCAAACGCCGTGGCATTTGACAAACATTATTTCTCCCTCCAAATTGAGAGCGACATGGGAAAACAAACACGAGCGGCCCGGGCAGAGAGGCCGACGTGTTTTGACATGATGTCACTTAACAGCAAAAGTGTAACGGCGACAATAAACTCCTGCCGACTGCTGTGTTGACTGCTGTGTTTAGAGGTATAAATACAAGTGTAGTGGAAACACATGCTGGCGTTCTTCACACCAGATGTCGACCATGGAAAAACCAAATACAAAGTGGGAATGGGCCTCCTGGACATTAAAATACAATTACCTCCAATCATATCTGGTGTTGGAGTGTGTCATTTCATCTTACCTCACTGAGATGGCATAGAGCCCCCCACACATAACGTACATGACCGTTCCACACGCTGGGCCCAGCATATTTATGAGTTCTTACATACTTTCTCAAATGCTGCAGACTGCAGTGCTGCTCAGAAAGAGTAAAATCATGTAATATTAGTATTCGCTTATGATCAGAAAATCCATTTAGCGTTATGGTCACCTATAAAGATTAATACAGTGCTGTAAAGAATTAGCAGGAGCCCAGATGAAAATCTACACTATTGTTGCAAAGAGGAAGAAAAAATAAAGAAGCCGGAGTCCAATTTAAAATCTACTTGAGGTTTTACATCAAATGATTTTTCTAGCTGATGCAAGCCGCTGCAGGCCGATTCCCTTTGGGTGACCCGTTGCATGCCTTTCCACCTGTTTTATTAAATCACTTGTGATTGCAACTAATAAAAGCTACTCCTCCCTCCCCACCTTTTCTCCCTCAGACCTCGTCTGCCTCTCAGACTAAACCAGGCTCTGGTTTCCCTTTTTATTTCCTTAACCTCGGTCTTGACCTACCAGTCGTAATTAACAAGTATACTGAGAAAAAGGAAAATTGCGGGTCATTATTATGATAATTATGGCGAGCAGGAGGGATTCCAGGAGAAGCTGCCAGGTAGTGTAATGCAGAAGGCCCTCTGACGGGACGGCTTACCTTCATTTGTCTTTCTCCACCCCCTCTTTCCTTTTCCTCCTCTGCCTCTTTAAACCTTAATTTTAGAGCAAGTCATTACCCTGTTGCTATGAAAACACACTTAGCAGCCCACCTCAGTACTTCAGACAGGTGCCGGGTGTGTGAATCTGTGTGTAAATGTGGAGCTATCTCACCGAATGTGTGTATTTGTTTCCATACTGTCCACATGAATCACCGTGTAGACAGAGCGGAATCACCATCTCTTTGCTGTGAGCTGGACAGTGCCAGGTATTTAGTCATTATGTACTGTATGTGTGTGTTTCTTGTCTGAGAGCCCTGCCTGGGCTGTATGAGTGCATACAAAGAGACAGTTGTGTCACGGGGAGAGGTCTATCTCTTGCTCTGGGATTGTTTAGCGTTTTCCCTGTCGTTACACCAAGTAAAGAAAACAGCACTTTCACATGTCACTTTTCATTTCCAAAGCAGGCTGAAAAGCAGGGCTGCCGAGGAGCGCCCGGCCCGACGGGCAACAATGCCGGCATTCAGCCTCCGAGCTCCCTGGCTCTCAGCAGAAAGGAGCAGGAGTGTCGGGATGTGTGTCCACGGTTATGATTACACAAGACGGGAGGAAGACGTTTTATTTAAGAGTGCCGTGAGATTAGGATCTGGGAATGCCTCAGATGTGGCTTTGGAAACCCTGTGTGTTTTCACATTCACAACTCAACAGGCTGCGAGGGTGGTGTAGCAGCCGCTGGGCCTCAAGTGCTGTACAAGAACACACATAAGAACAAACACAGGGGCTTTTCCATGTCTGCTTTATGCAATATTGTTTTTCTCTTTCGTAGCCCGGTGCTCTGTGTATCTATAAACAGTCTCAATGGATTTTAAATGAAATAAAAATTTCATATTTTCAGTATTTTATTTGTATAAACTAAGAATAGAGACTTTTATCCTCCTCTACATGGACACATACAGTATTGAGCCGGCATAACCACCAAAGCTTATCTATGATAAAATGTGATAGACTTAATAATAACAGCAACTCTAAATGGAATAAAAATGGTCCTCTCCTCATGTTTTTGGCATTTTGCCTCCGTCAGATAGAGACAATAGAGGAGAGAGGGGTCACATGCATGAAACGTCCAAAGCCGTAATCAAAACTGTTAAATGCATTTTACTCACTTGCTATCTCAAATCCAATAAAAGGCGGATAAAATTACATCATCCTCTCAGTGAGTATTTCTTGGCTGTAAGACGCGCAGTCTAAATGATCCTTTTATTCCCTGCGTGAAGTTTTGAAGTAACTTTGGCTCGACACTCAGCGATAATATGGACATTTCTGAATTATCTCTATTGTGTGTCACGTTGACGAATACACTGGGCCTCTAATCCTTTAACTGAACACGTAGGGTTTTGGGTGAAAAACAATCAACCCTGCAAAAGTTCTGTGCAAAGTAAACATCATATGTATATCACAGCAAATTCTAGATTTATCCAATTAGGTCCAGTTGTCAATCACAATGCATTTACTGGACTTAAAGTTATAACTTTTCCACATTAATAAGTCTCAAAATGACTAGACCTATGTTATATATTTATAGAGTTGTGTACTTACATTATCCCAAATGTTTCCAGCAAATTATCAAACCTATAGAAAAACGTGATTTTAAACCTGGTAACGGTCCCTTTCATTTGGTCTTCTGTCAATAACATCATATTCCCTATGTGCATGTTGTTGTGGTTGCCTGCCAGAAGCTCAAAATCGACTTTTATACAGTTTTAAGTCACATTTTAAGATACACTTTTTGCACCTTGGTCATTTTCAACTATGTATTTTAACCGGAAAAAGCCAAGCAAATATTAGGCAGCTCAGCTCTCAGCCCCTCCTGGTACAAAACCTCCTGAATGTCTGCTTCATAAGTTATCAGAGAAACAGTCTAAACAAAGGTAACCAGTCTCAGCTCCGAGCACTTCCCTGATGTCTCGTGTCCTCCGTACAGCGTCGGCGAAACACTGACTTTAAATGTGAAAGTGCTTTATTCAGTGTTTTACTGGTTATAATCACTTTACAAAATACAGTATGTGTGTGGTAAAAAATTAATGTCTTCATTAGTATTATAGATAACTAATTATTATTAGTTACTTGAAATTTAATAAATTGTTTATATTTATAATATTTGCACTATTATTTGCAGTATTTTCATAAACAATGTGTGGTTGCACTACGACACACACACACACACACACACACACACACACACACACACACACACACACAGATAAAACACCACTGATGCAAAAGAAATAAAATCAAACAGAAATAACTAGACACACATAATAACACATGCACATATAGGTGCACACACACACACACTGGCAGTTGCACACCATGACACACGTGGGCCACTCAACAACAGCAGTGCTCTCCACTTGTCTGTGTGCTTTCGGACGTGGTGCTCCATCTTCCTTTGCAGCACTCCCAGGACACCGCGGCCTAATCCATCAAGTGACAGACGTATTGCTTTTAAAGCACACGGGCCTATCTGTAAAACACTAACATGTGTGCTGTCTGCTCTAATCTCATTAGCTGCTCCATTAATTTCCAGCCAGTGTCATTACTTTCCCCTTGCTTTCCACGTTCTGATGTAAACAGACAACAGACGAGTCGAGTCTTTTCTTAAAAACACACATCTATCTGGTCCTGCGCTTTGATAACTTTCTCAATTCTCAAACTTTATCCACCCTGTAAACCTGAGTTTGTATAGATCCATGCCAGCACAGTTTTAATACATAATAAAGTGGATGGTTTAGACTCAACTGAGAAGAACACTGACCGCAACTATCTGAATGAATGTGTTTGTGAAGGCTTGCAGACAAATGGAATCAGAGCTGCCATGATCCGACCGTCCTAATTGTGTCAGAGAGAAGAGGAGGCCCGTCTGCCGCAGATGAGAAAAGCATGGCATGTAAAATTGCCAATAGTTCATTCCAGCCACAACCATTCATGGAAAACTAAGCTCGTCACAAGCTGAATCGATCACAAGACTTTCCTGTCTCATTGCAATTATCAACTCCCTTATTAAGTAAAGAAAATCCACCAGCATCAATCATGGAGTTGGAGCTTTTACAATAATAATGTTGGACATGTCATCCATATTCTTGTGTGCACTGACTACTATAGCTCTGAAGTCGAACCAGTGCTATTTGTGGGTCTATAATGAGAAGTCCAGCTGATCCACTGGTATCCAGCGGCTGGGGCAGCTGGGTGGCCGAGCCCAGTGGTAGTATAGTTGTATTGATCGGTGCTGGCTGATGCCCTGCAGGACGCTATGTAGGCTGGCACTGCAAAATGGATGGCATGGACCCTGCAATCTAGTGTTTCCATTTAGTTCCACCCAGTGACACCCAGTCGTGATGGGGAAACCAATCCTGTGCAACAACACGGAGCAGAGAGAAAAAGAAGAGCAGAGGAAGGAGAGCGATAGAGCCTGATATTGACCCTGTCACATTCCTGGCAGCAGTGGTTTTATGGTTGCTAATGATGCTTAACAACCTGGGATGGAAGAATCAAGCAAGTAAAGGATGGATGGAGTGTCAATTTTGCACTGGTAATATTGCTCAAAGGCACAACAGGAATGTGGAATAAATGTGCACGAAATATATACCTCTGAACAACAGGTGTTCATATGGACAGAGAGGGGAGAAGGGGGTGACACTTTACTTGAAAGACAGTGAAATACATAATTAAATTGTAATATCTTCCTTTACATCACTTCAAATAAAATGTGTTACCAAAAATTGAAATGCACAAGAACGACCGGAGAAAACGGTCCTGATAGAAAAACCAGATGAATTAAAGAGTAGGAGCAAGAGAGACTGAGACTGTGAGAGATGGCGTGTTAGTCAGAGGGAAAACTTAAGATGAACAGAGTGGGAGAAGTGAATGAACAGCGCTCCGACAGTGATGAGGTCCGGCACGACTGAGTGGCACTGAGCGAGAGCCGACAAGTGATGTACAAAACGAACATGAACACAGCAGGGCATATGCGCCAGCGAGCATCTCCAAGTCTGCTATTAACATCTGCGTCATAGAGATTCAGGAACATCCAAATGTGAGGAACAGAGCCGACCACAGCAGGCTTGTTGGCCTCTAATGTTCTCACATCATAGCGATGGTCACCCTGAGCAGCTGCGGTGTACCCGCCTCTGGGCCTTCAAAGTTGAGTTTTTTTTTTTTTTTCTTGCTATTTAACATATTTTTTGTGTGTGAGGACTCGGATTTTCCAGGATGCTTTGGGATGACGTAGCGGCTCCTCCACGGCAAAGAAATGTCAGCAAGTTCTTCAGTCAGTAATTCATACAGTGATGATTACAAATAGTCCGATACGACATATCACTTCACCAGTACCAAGAAAGTGACGCTTAAGTCTAGATAAATGGTGATTTAAGATTTTGTTATCAACAACAAAAGCTTTAACACTATATAACTTTTTAAAGTGGACATGTTTGTAGCCCATGTTTTAGGCCTCTCCATCCAAGCTCCAAGCTCCTGGATCTGGACTTCAATTGTGTAACACCAGTGCATTTTGGCTCCCTCCAGCTTTTGTCTACAGCTCTGCTATTAGTCAGTCTGCACTCAAGCCCTTTATCACCAGAGGCAAACTTCACCAGTATATCAGCTACACTGCCACATACTCAGCCCTGACCTCACGCAACCTCCTTAACACTCAAGTTTAGACCTCCACCGAAACTGCTCGGCAACCTCATCCAAGATAACACATTCTTTCAATAAGAGGACGTGGCAGAGCTGAAGTTCCTGTATGCGCGCACATGTTTACGCCGCTCTCCAAACCCAATTATTTAATTGTCCTGACACCTGAGCTAATAAATCAGCCGGTTTGGGAAAGCAGCGAGACAGCACAGAGTACAGCAGAGAGAAGAAGAAGAAGAGGGAGGTCGTCCTGAAAGATAGAGTTTTTACTGTTTCACTGAAATGTGGCATGAAGTCACGCTCTGAGAAATGATAGCAATTAATCAGAGCTACTGAATACAAACCACTCAACTAATCACAATTAACTTAATGGATGAGTCACTACGTGCTAACTACAGCCCAGTATACAGACCTCGTATCGTCCAGAAGTATAGAATGAAACAAACTCAGACCGAGAGGAAGACTGAAACAGAAAAATAAAAGAGCAGAGTAAGGAGAGACGGAAAGGAAATTAGACATTGTGCAGCCCCGTTGTTATGATGTCAAGTTTGAGAATTTCAGGTTGATTATACGAAATTGCAAGTTAAAGGGCACATCCAAATCAATTTGGTGCGGCGGTGAATGAGGACCCCTGCACAATTAGAGGGTTTTTTATTGGTTAGCAGAATGGCTGTGACTTCACCGTGAGCATCTGACCTGCTGGCTGTTTCCTTCATGTACGATCTAACTGTTCATTAGGGTCAGTTTCCCTTTATAGATCTGCAGGTTGTCAATCTTCTTGGGGCCAGAGGTAAATGCACAGCCTTAAAATGTACTGTCAAATTAGAGGGTCACAGAAACGGAGTAACTTCACCTTCACAAATGACAAAGTACCCCAAGTGTTTTTTTTTTGTGAGGACTATTAGGGCCAATTGTGCAAGTGCAAAATTTCAACTAATGTCAATGACATGTCAGCACATTTACAGAGCAAGGAGCTGTTGTGCTGGAACAATATTTTTTTGCAGAGCCAGTTCCATTTTTATGTCAAACCTTAACGACCAATAAAAAATAAATGTTATGAAAAGAAGGTGAACATAAAGTAAAGGTTTAAACCTTTTTTTTCTGTTTTTTTTTTGGGAAGGTAAAAGATTATGACAAACACTCTAAAAAAAAAAAAAAAAAAAGAGCTACGTGATGCTAAATGTTTGTAGACTGCAGCAAAGACAACAAGATAACAAGAACCGAGAAAGGAGTTCTCAGAGTGAGGTATGTTCACAGGTGTCACTTTCTGCTGCAAAGCCTTTTTGAAAACATTTCCCGCTGACAGGGAGTGAAAGGTTAATGTGCATTAAAATTCAGGGGCATAAATCTTGTGTGAAAAAGCCTTCAGCTACACAACAGTAGATAGTAGCCCCTGTAGAGGTCCCGCTTTCTTCATGAGAGTGTGTATTACTGCGGCAGTTTGTTTCACTCCCGCTGGAATTAGGTGATAAATGCAAGTCTTACTCTCCTGGGATGTATTAATTCTTCAGTGGTCACAGGACCAAAAGTGTGCAAACACAAACAGGATGATGGAAGTCTGTCCTGGTCCAAAAAGAGGCCAGAGTAGAGTCTGTTCTAATCTTCTTAGGTGACTGAAGTTGCCCTCTCTCTCTTTGTCCTCAACACAGAAACAAAACCATCAGACATGACATTTCTGAGATGGCTCTCTGCCACGATAGCAGTCCTTTAGTAATCATTGTTTTCCTTCATGCATACACAGAAAAACTCATGCCCTGCAGCAAGATCCCACTGTTGTCTACACCATGGTCAGGCCTAAATTATAGCCACAGGAGATTATGGGCAGTAGTTGTGCCCTGCGGGTCCTTTGGGCAGTTAAAGGGCAGCTATGACTCCTAAGAATGAAACCACCCCACAGCGATGGGCAGAAAGTTGCTTCCTGTTACTCCAGTGTGTAATATGTTATTGTGCAGTCTGATTTTGGTTTTCTCACTGCTATAAAATTAGTTGCAAAGGCAGATTCAGGGGCTGTTATAATTACCTTTAGGAATGAAATGTGTTTTTATCTAATGCAAGTTGGAATTATGATGATTTACTGCTATAAAACTGGTGGACTGTTTTGAATCACAGCCTGGTGGTGATACGGATGATATATTGTATTTGGAGAAAAACAACCAATGACAGTTCTTATAGAACTGACCTAGTGTTGACCTCTAAAAGAACAGTGAAGACAAAGCACCTTCTCTATTTAGATACAGTCACAATAACCAGGTTGCACCCTTAACCCATAAACTAAAACTGGGCCACTACTCTACTACAAAAACATATTCTACATAATTAACACCTTCAATGTTGCGCAATAATACACAGCATCACACGTCATAAATGTGTGTTTCAGATGAACTCAGGAGGCAAATCACTTGACAAAAAAGCATCAACTCACGTAATGGAATAACACCAGCTAGATGATTAAGCTGGCTGGGACGGGTGTAAATCACATTATGGTTTCAGGCAATGTGATCCAACATCACGCTCAGGAGAGGCCTTAGCAGGAAGCTGCCGCGACAATGTGTGTTGCGAGGGCGAGCCAGAATTCCTCCAAGCCACATTATTGCGTTCAGCAGCTCCACAGAACATGCAACGGGCAGGAACCCAAAAATGGCTTAGGTGTGTTCTCCTTTCCCCAGGGTGTGGTGAGAGGAGTGTGCCGGCCTGGAGCCAAGATGGTGGTCAGGGTGAAAACCACAAAGTGAAAATAGAGGCGGTCGGGGCCAGGACGGACATGTCCAGCACAGTGGGCAGGGCCTCAGAACACAACAAAGTGCGACGCTGACAGATGGAGGTCTTTCACAGGCCACTGAGAACTTGAGGAATTGAGTTCTTATGTGTCACAGACCAGAGGTCACTCAAGAGAATCGAGGAATCTCAACAAAGGCAAACAGAGATAATTATTCAAGAAAACTAAAAAAAGAGTAAAAAAAAAAACAACAAAGGTATGTGGCGCAACCAAAACCAGCACCAATTAGGTTTGTTGGGGTTACAGAAGCCCACTCCTATATGTGCCTCACCAGCTGACAAGACCAGGGGAATGCCTGGTATGGCAGTCATCTAACAATGCAGACACCCAGGATGGTGAGGGGTGGAGTGAGAACAAGAATGCCAGCCAAGATGTCCCTGCTATATGCTTGAGGCCCTGGGTCTAGACACATGGGTGTTTTTTTTTTTTTTTTTTACATCTAGGACGACGTCTGAAGAGCACGGACATGAGAGGCATGTTACAATAAGAGAGCAACACTGACCAGGGATAGAAAAGGAAGCCGTTCACAGACACCAAGCCTAGACTGGCTGAAAATACTCATGGCCAAGAGCAGGGTAATTGTGGTCGGCTTTGGTGTGCTTACAACTTCAAGGTTGTGGGTTGGATTCCCACAGGCGAGTACCTCAAAAGCAAAAAGTATGTATGGTATTGGCTTGACCTGTGGAGCGGAAACTGCTTTGATACAAGAGGTTTTCAGAAATTTGGGGATTAGTGAACAAAGCCTAGATAACAGGATTTTAACGATAAAAAGATGTTCACCACAAATAATTAAGAACCTGATGATAAATGTGCTAAGAGTGGAAGAGATGTGGAACAACATGCAACAAAAGGTCCCTGGTATTCCCTCACTCGAACCAGGGATGTTGTGGAAAGTGGTCTGCATCTTTACACGTCTTTAGGCAACCGAGGTGTATCGAAGATGTCATTTCAACTTCTTGAAACCTGTTGAAAACAAATACATAAATGATTTCTTGTCACTTACGAGAGGCTCCTTGTTTTTAACCAGTCGTATGATTTTCACTGAATCCTCATCGTCGTCGATGTCTTCAGGCAGCGGAGGTAGCTCGGGGTCATAACTCTTCTGGGCAACTGCGTCGTGGACCGTCAGAAGGCTCTAGAACAAGGAGAAAAATGGAGGGATTGATGGGGGGAAAGAAACAATTGGCAAGGGTTATCAGTCAAACCATAAAGACCTTAGATTTACCCTGGTACAATTAGCAATACAGAGCAGAGCAAAACATGCTATTAAGAGTTCAATCTATCACTTCTTTCTTTGAGCAGAACAGAGAAAATGCAGAGACTGTAAGGAGGATGGTTATGAATTGGGGTTTCTCCCTCAAGTGCTGGGTGATGGATTTGAAAGCATTCAGGGCCAGTTCTTGTAGCTACATGTGCTAATTGTCATTAGGCCCATGCTCTCCCTCCATACATCTCTCTGATTAAAGGCAACCAGCACCCGCCCTGGACCATTGCTCACCAGGGACTGCAAGTGGAGGGGTGGGGGTAACTTTGGCCACTCTTCTCAGTGCCGATGCTTTCCAGGGCAAGGTGGTGAACACTATGAGAGGCGATGTTCTACACTGTTCGGCGGCAGGCTCAAAGCAATGAAGTTCTCAGCCGCCTCAGATATTTCACACATTCACGAGCAGACATAAAAAAGAGACGGGACACAGACAAGAATGATGCCATTGAGACATTCATTTTTCAAACTATTTAACGACTCCATGTCCGGACCAAGATGCAGCTGGACGCGTGCTGCTTTTTCCGTGGTTGAGGAGGGGAGAGAAAAGTGAGAAAAACATCTTCCACCTCATGTGCCAGACAAAAGTAGACAGGGAGAGGGAGGGAGAGAGAGAGAGAGAGAGAGAGAGAGAGAGAGGGAGAGAGAGAGAGAGAGAGGGATATGGTGAGAAGAGGAGCAGTGTGTTTTATGACATGGGAGCATGCTGCAGTACAGCGTTCAAGATGTTGCTAACTGGGAGCAGATGAGTGTAGGAGACATAACTGGGTCTCTGTGGCTGGGATCCACCGAGAGACAAGCTGACCAGGCGCACGCACGCACGCACGCACGCACGCACGCACGCACGCACGCACGCACGCACGCAAGCACAGAGTTTATCTTGTATACTTGTGAGAATTTATTTTTTTTATTATTTATTCCCTTGGTCCTGATGATGATGATTAAAGGATCATTCCAGTTTGTTACAACTTTGGTATTACTTTTGTATTTTTAACCATCATTTCTATCAGTATTAATAACATTATATGAACATTGTATGACAGGGAAAGTCCTGTCCTGTCCTTGATGCACATCATTCCCCATCTCTCTCTTGCCTCTGATTTCCACCTCTCTACTGTCCAATCTTTAATAAAGGCATAAGTTCAGTGTTTCCCAAAGGTTGAGAATTTAAAGATGTCCCCTAAACGCCTCACATGCAGGCTATCGGAAGACACTCGCAAGGTGGGTACATCCAGGAACACCCTGGCTTAACTTTGAAGTGAAGCTCTACATTTAGTAGGTTAAATAATCTATCTAAACTGCTGGCTTGTTCACTAGCTGTCTGATCATCTGTCTGTTTGTGTTTCTTGTTCCTGTCGGACTTTGCTGTAGCACAGATTGCCGTGTTCCCATATCTCAGCGATTACTTTGATGGGTACATCATAATCATAGCCAGTAAAAACGATGGCCAAAGCTAGAAAAGTAATATCCAAGTTGTAATGGACCATCATTTTTCTTTAACTCACTTACCCTAATACCTGATGTCAACTTTTACTCTAAATCTAACAGTGATACTAACCCTAAAGAGGGTTCTAACTCTAAACTAATCCGCCAGAGCAGTGCAGACCAGACAAAACAAGAACAAAAAAATTCAAAATCCCAGAAGAACACAAATTTAATTCCACATTTTTCTCTTTCTCATCTCTCCTCCCTGAATTTCTCTTGTTTTCTTGGTCCTCGTGTCCAAACTTCTCTCAAATGCCATTAATCCTCCACTTCAGTTTTATCTTTCATGGAATTTTCCCAAAATCTTCCCAGCATCAGTTTTTGCGTTTCTCAGAACAGGCCTAACAATGTTTTCCTGGCTTTCATCTGCACTGTTCATAAACACACACTTTTTTGTTGTATTGTATATCTGGGGATGCTGTCATTATGGTATTGAAATAGCCTCTTGGAAACGCTGGAAAACCAAAACTGTTTGCAGATGAGGTCAATAAAAGGAAAGTGAATGGGAATGGGATCTCAGATTTGTGCTCGATATAACAAATAAATTATGTTCATAGCACCATGTCAAGGCAGGGATGGAGAGTCTGCGGTTGCAGTTGTTGTGATGAGATCAGTTATGTTACATGAGCACCACGTGTAAACGTATATGGCTTTATAACGGAGATATAGCCAATGAATGGAAGCAGCACTTGATTCAGTGAATAAAATATCAGGGAACTAATATTTACAGAAGAAAGCTTCTGACTTTGTGGCCACCATTTCTTTTCTGTTTTCTTTACCTTCTTTTTCTCATTTCCCCCCCCACAGGGGGCACAAGAAAACCTATTTTGAATCTGGCATTGTATCGAATTCCCACAGTTTTCTGAAAACATCCTTTGGTGAAAGCTGGCCCAGGCACTAACAACAAACCCAGAGAAAGAAGATTTTTTGAGTTTGAGGTTGAATGCATGCGGCGTTGTGGCTCTCTTTATGGTATCTAACTGTCAGTCACAGCACCTGATCTGTGTCGCGACAACATGTGGGTCAGCCAGGCGTCCATCAGCCTCTCAGCAGGGTGGGCCTGGTGCCCAAGAGGAAGCAGAGCTGCAGTGTTTTTCTTACGCTGTGCAGCATTAGTTCATAGAATGAGACTGAACTGGTGCTGAAACAATTTGTCAATCATTTAATTGACACAAAATTAAACAACAATGATCAATGATTTTGCCATTGTTGGGTATGATTTTCCATTTCTATTTGTGTGTCATTTGTCTGAAACTCAAACTCAACTTGAACTCAACTGTTCAAGTCATAAATCAAACAAAAATCAATAAAACATTTGTTTGATCCAGCTTTTCTCTGTTTTATATCAGAGTAAACTGAAAAACCTTTGATTATTAACTGTTGGTTGACCAAACAAGAAATATGGAATTAAAATGGGCATCATACTATATTCTGACATTCTATAGACTTGACCTTTAATCGATTAACACACAAACAATTAGACTTAGATCAGAGGGAAGTTGGTTGCCACAGTAGTAAAGATATAGTATGAAACATTCAGTTTTTCATAGAAAAATTTTAGTGTTAGGATCTTTCTTTCTACACATTCCCTCCTCAACCTTTCCTCCAGTAACCTGCCAGTTGCTGTTTCCTCTGAACTACATCCATCAGGCCTAATATCCTGACCTCTGAGTGTCCTCTCACTGATGGCACTTCCTTAAATCTGGCATTGCTCCCCACCGCCACATCCTCCCCCATGGCTGCGCCTAACAACCCGTAACAGAGCCACAGCTAATTCCTTGTGAAAACTTTCTAGGAAGTACCAAAACAGCTCCATGCTAATAGATAGCACATGGTACATGCCCTGGCTGGTGACTGTTGACATGGGGAACCACACAGGTACAAATGTTTTACACAACACGCGGTTATATGTGGAAGCTTTCCTCCTGGGCTGATATGAGTCAGTGGGTCTTGTTATGCCTCGGTGTTGGTGGATTAGCTGCCTAATCAAATCTGGAGTCACATCCATGTATAGGCCCTGCAGCTGAGGCCCGAAGAGGAGAGGAGAGGAGAGAGAGGGAAAGTGAGAGACGGAAAGAAAGATGAAGGGAAGCGAAACCACCCTTGTTTTCCAGGCATCCTGTCCTTTCTCGGTTCGTGTGTTTGTGTTCATTAGGCATAATAGGGATCCTAGAAAAACAGATCACTGTGCTTGACAAAATAAACCTGCCCGTACATTCCTGGCATTGGCCTCTCATTAAAGCCCCCGGCCCTGTCACTGGCCCACTCGTTTTTCAGCTGGCGGCACAGGATCGGTGCAGGGTAACTGCTTTCCTATGGCGGGAGGGACCCCGCTGTGAGCGTTCTGCTTTGGAGACACTGCTGTAGGCCAGCTGGGATATGACACTGACGCCCACCCTCTTTAAGCCTTGATCCTCGGCACGCAGCAAGCATGCATACACACACCTCCCTCCATACACGCTGGCGGAAACAGCCGGCCATCATAATTGGCACTTTCATCACTGTCAATATTAGTCTTGCTGAGGGGGGCTAATATGGGCGAAAGTTGTTTTTTCATGTGCAAATCGTAAACGAGAAAGTTTGAGGCAGAAAGGGAAGGCAAGAACGAGAAGGGGAGAGAAAGAGAGTGGGGAGTTTTAAAGAGCTTGATTTATATCCCCACCCTAGGAATGGATCATTTCAGCCATAATTAAGAGTGATACAGTTACTATCGCACAGAGACGCCATTCAAAAGCAACAGCCATCTGCTTGTGTTTTACACCCCCGGCCCTGTGATTTACACTGGGCCTGGCTGGTACGGTATCAAGTGCCCTGGAGGACAGATGGAGGCAGAAAGAGAGCAATGTTTTAATACTTCATTCTTGAAGCCCACATGCTGCCTACGGTTTTAGACCCAATGTCAAGAAAACGGCAAGAGCCTCCATACCTCAGTATAGTACAGTGAAAGCCCTTCCTCCAAACCAAGATGCTGGAACTAATCTACCGTTGACCCAATGTTCCCGCTGAAGCCAGCAGGAGTGTTTAGCCCGGCAGTTTAAGGCACACATGCTCAAAAGATGGTGATGGACTTAAACCAACATGCAAGAGTAGAGGTCATAAAGTTGAGAAAATGTGCAAGTGTGTGAACACATGCAGATGTCAAACGCTGAACTTGACAAAACCAGGTGTGATTCCTTCTCTTGAAAACTGACGTACTGAAGCTCACAGAAGTCAGAAAAGGTTCTTCTTTAAAATGTTTTTTCTTATTCATTTTAAAAAGGACCTCAGGACAGGGAAACAATGTAGCTGTAGATTTATGTCAGAACACATAAAATAGCTTTCTCTGACAAAAAGAGCTTCTTTTTTTTTAAAAAAAAAAAAGAGTTTTTGACTTGTAGTGCTCTATATCAATTCTTTGATGAGCAGGTTCCTGTCCTCAGTTGCTTCTGTGCTTATAACAGTGCTGTCTGCAGAGGTGCAGCAGAGGAAGCAGTAGCCAAATATTTTCCATTGTTTCGCGTAAAATCGTTTGGCTGACCTCGTTCTGCACTGAGAGCTGAGGTCGGCTGAGTGGTGTGTGGAGGTGGTGGGAGAACAGAGCAACAGCATGGAAAAGAGAAACAAAATAAACGAAGAGCAAAAACAAGTAAATATTGCTGTGACTCTTCCTGAGGAGACAAAGCTGAGGTTGGACTTGGTACCAATGCAGAGGTGATAATGTTTTCTCTCATATTTACTGTAACACAAAAAGCCATAAGAGGTTACTGAGATGTTTTATGGGTTTTAATTAATTACGTCTTACTAATGAAGAAGATTTACCATTCAGTAATTTCATTTGCTAAATCAGCATAATCTGATACCAGGCTGAAGGGAGGTATTTTACTGCCCTCTCTGGTTCAGAGTTTCAGGTTTGTTGCATCTGTAACCACGCCTCACAGTGATGTCACAGTGTAGTGACGCACCATGGAGTACAGCTCTACAGCCCTGCATCATCACTGCAGGCCAGAAAGAACAACATTTTCAGCTGCTGTTAAATTGCTCTTTTATCTCAGTAGGGCTGAATTCAGAGGCTTGCTGATGGGCAATGCAATGAACACAAACAGAAATGCTATGGCCATGTTTAGACCAGCTTCAGCCCTGCGTTGAAAAAAAATGCAGCCCTTATTTGGGGGCTCTGACAAAAAAATATGTATATATTCTATTATATGCTGCTGTGCAGTGTTTTGGCTTTGGATAAATCTTCAAACTCTTTAACTAAATTAAACTGCATGGCCATCTAAGTTAAAGGGGCTATTTGTAAGTTTTCTCTGCTGCCGAACATGATTTCTTGTCAGGAGCAGGTGGTGGTGATTGTCACTTGACAAGAGCTTCAGCCATCGTTGCGTTTACAAGACAAGATGTATCGGACATTGACGAGATGGGCCGGGGCTAGCTGGTTAGCAAGCTAACTGAAGTAGCAGAAAACACGTGATAGAGACAAGAGGTAACACTGGTGTTGCTTTCCACCTCTGGAGACAGCTGTTGGTGAGTAAAGGAATGAAGTTTGATGCTGAACTCACAGCATTTCAGCAACTGTTAATGCTAACGTTAGCTATGTAGGAATAAGAAAACTTACAAATACCTTTAAAGTAGAACTACTCTGAAATCAACTTTGGGGCTGTTGAGTTGCCAGGTGGCAGGAACCAAAGCAGAAAAAGGGAAAGAGGAAAAAATGCAGGTACTCTAAGAAAATGGCAATAAACCGAAAACTCCAATCTGTTT
The DNA here is from genome assembly GCF_002814215.2 of Seriola lalandi dorsalis. Classification (NCBI taxonomy): domain Eukaryota; kingdom Metazoa; phylum Chordata; class Actinopteri; order Carangiformes; family Carangidae; genus Seriola; species Seriola lalandi. The sequence continues at coordinate 164,543 of NW_019524351.1, forward strand.
GTTTAGATCAAAGTCCAATTGGAAAATATGTGATGCTTATTAAATTCATTTCCACATATGAATGTCACCCAAATGCTAAATATGAATTTTAGCTATGAACACCTGATCCACTAGCTCCATGTCTGTTGGACAGTGTGTGTGTACACCTGGCCCTCAGTCCCGTCTCCTACTTTCACCTCTCCTCACCTCATCAGTTGAAGCTGCTGAGCTTCCCGATCGATGACACAAAGCTTAGTGTTTTGATGGATTGACCCCTTGTCATGCCAAATACCTTCGCCGTAAGCATAATTAAAATAATAAACGCGGGATTTCTGACACAGGCATGCTTCATGGCGAGCGCACTGAATCGTTTGTCGCCGCATTTCACTCTGAGCTTGACAGAGACGAAGGAGATTACAACCTCCCTACGTAGCTAAGACAGAGAGCGGGGCTGTGATATGAGTTGTCTTCAGGATAGCTGCTGTGTGAGCGTTTGTTTGAGTGCGTGTCCATCATTATATGTCAATGTGGTATCATGTTTGTGTTGATTGTGTTGATGATGTCAATTGGGGTTGTCGTGATACTCGTGATTTTTCAATGTCTATACTAGTGATGTAATTCATATTTTAAGGATGCAGTAAGACTGAGTCCTAATGGTACACCATCTACCAGGTGAGCCACCGAGGCGCCCCACCTGGTACAGCATGTACCATTAGGACTCAGTCCTTACTGCAGCAGCCACGGACCTTTGCTGCATGTCATCTCCTCCCTCTCTCACCCTCATCCTTCCAGTCTCTCTGTCACTGCTACTCTAATAAAGGCATAAAAAAAGCCCAAAAAATAACTTAATAACAAAAAAATGCACATATGATAAAATAGTGACAGCAGATGTTTGGCCTTGTGGATCTTTTGTTTATCCCTTCATCTGGTTGCCTTTTCATTATCCATTAAGTGTAACTGTAATTTTTGTACGCCTTTGTGCAGTTACACACTCTCTCCACCTCCCTTCACTATTATTTAAGTCTAATTCATCGGCCAAAAAAGAGACAAAACACACAATAAACAAAGTTAAAGATGAGTTTGACTGATAGCATTACCATTATTTTCTGTTTTCATTTCAAAGTTTTTATAGATATCGCAATGAATATTTTTGGCCATGATAAACGTGAAGTGAAAATCTGATATCATGACAGCCCTAACCTCAATTATTCATGACCCTTCTTTGTGTATTTGTATAATTACCAGTTAATTTTCCTGTGTGTGTGTGTGTGTGTGTGTGTGTGTGTGTGTGTGTAATGTTATACTGGCAGAAATTTAAAAAAGAAAATGAATCATTACATCACTAGTATAGACACTGACAAATCTACTTCTGAGTCTAATGCTTTTGGGAACTCTGTCTCTTCACAAAGCTGATGCTGAGAGGTATTGGATATTTGTATGTACTGTAAGTGTGTGTGTGTGTGTGTGTGTGTGTGTGTGTGTGTGTGTGTGTGTGTATATTGTGGTGGGGGGGAGGACTTCATACTGAGCTGTTGTTTCTGGCAGAGCCCAAATAAGCATGATGACAGTGTGTTATAAAGGAGCTCGTCCAGCTCTCCTTCTATCAGCTCTGTCTGGCTGAGACACCTGGAGGGCCTGACGGATGGCTGAAGTTATGCATTTGAAAATAACAATGTGTAAATTTATTGCGTAGCTGTCTGCATCTGGCTAATGAGGCCAGTGGCTACAGCCAAGAGGACAAGAAAAAGAACGTCCTAGATCTAACAGCTGTATTATTTTGTGTACAGCATGATCATCACATCACTTGCCGGTACTGTAGAAACAGTAAACGGCAATCCACACTGTTTGTGTAATGATACCAGTTAGAATAGGAGCCAAAGTCTGTGTTTGATTCATTTTTTGCTTAACAGAACAGCACCATATTTTGATTTTTGTTAGGACAATACTGTTGTCCTCCACAAAAACAATATGTGGTTATGGACAATAAAGAAGAACAGGAGCCAAACTCACCTTGATGTGGGGTTTGGCCAGTAGTTTGAGAAGCTCCTTGATTTCTCCATTGGCTGGTTTCCTTTCCAACTCCCCAGACAACTAAAGAGGAGAATACACATTGGTCACAAAATGCATCTACAAAACAATATGTCAGGAAAGTATATTAAACATGCTGATAGGAAAATTAGAAATCAAAAATACGACCCCTTTCTTGCCATTTGTTCAACAGCAGTTCTGCCATAAATACCAATGGAGTAGGTTTTGATTTATAAAGATCTATAGCTCACCTGATGATGCATGTACATGGTAAGGCAACACTGTTTTAAATTATATTAATTATTTATTTGGTGATATGAGCGCCAGGGGGAAGGTTTGCCTCGTCTCATTACTGAATATTGCAGTGCAATCGCCATGGTTACAATCTTTCCTTCACTGTGATAAAGAGATAAAGTGATGGAGGTGAGCAGAAGGTTTACAAAAGAGACTTCTGTGCTGGATACTGTAATCCTGAAAAGGAAAAGATAACTGAGATTTTGCTTCACTGAATTCTAATGAATTACATTCGATTTTATTTTTTATAGCACCAAATGAGACCAGCCCGTGTTACAGACCGCTATAACAGGCAGGTAGTTAGAAAGGCTACTTCCCCTGTGGAGTGCCAAGATAAGCCTCTTCAGACAGAGTTTGAACTGTTACCCTCAGGCCGTCGGTTTAGTCTGCCTGTTATGAGAACCAAGAGATAAAAGTTTTCCTTTTTCCCCACTGATATTCAGTTGTTAAATGGCAGATAGTATTTTATTGTTGTCTGGAGATCACTTATTTGCACATACTGCTTACTTTTGCACTTGATCTTGATCAACAAACTCTTACATATCACTCTGGCCACCGAGCCATACTGTTTGTTGATGGCCATTAGGGTTTGGTGCGTTTCTGTGGAGCCTAGCTGCAAAGTTACTTTGAACTAGAACTTGAAATCACAACATTATCTCAAGGTACTTTACAGAGTAAGGTTCCAACCATGAGCAGCACTTGGCGACAGTGGAGAGGAAAAACTCTTTTAACAGGAAGAAACCTCCAACAGAACTTCGGGCAGCCATTGGTCCTGACCGTTTGGGTTCAGAGGAGAGATTCATGTTGGATTCAGTTTCTCCTCAGCATTGGAAATTTAAAGGAGAAAACACAAGCAGCCCAAGTTGACCATACTGATCATAGTTCTCACTGTGTCAACATGGTAACTGTAGCTGCTCCAGTGTGTAGTAACATTTTGTGTGCACAGGCCCCATAGCTTGATGCATAGCTATAAATCCACCTTTACACACACTCACACCTGGAAGCTGCTCAGCACGACCGCAACATTTACGTGTTAAGGGCCTTGATCAAGTGCTAATGGGGAGCAGGGAAAGAGCTGCTCTTGAACTTCTCCCACCCACGTTGTTCCTGTGGGTCCAGGGATCAAACTGCCACCGCTGAGTAAAGATTATGACAAAGTCGAGTTCGTCTTTCTGTTCTAGACTTCTTGAACCTGACTCAGACTGTGTTTAATCAACACCTACACTGACAAACACAATCTTAATCTAAACTCAAAAGCTTATGCAGAAAAAACAGGAGTACACTCGGCGGGTACTGACTGTGCTTGTACTTTCAGGTGACCCCAAACAACAGGCTTCCATCACGCAGGAAAGCTAATACTGTGCTAAATCAGGTGCATCTTAGAGGGAGGTGAAATCTCATCTTGTCATGGGACATCTAATTCTCACCTGTGGCCTCATTTCTTTTGATTGAATTTAGTAAACTTTAGGATTACTTCTCAGATTGTTTCTCAGGAACCAAAGAAATCAGTCCACTCCTCTTTGAAACAATGTGAGCTGTGAGAGCATCTCTGCGCTGGACTACATCCATTATGTATATCTAGTAGCTCTGACACGAGTGACTCTTCCTCTAAAGTGCAGGCCACGCTCCTCCGTCTGCACTCTGATTTATGGATGGTCCTGCTGGATGTGGCTGAATGTGGAATGAGTGTGGAGAGGAGCCGTCCCAACACAAAGACCTGCCTGTACTCATCTGAGATCAGGAGCTAACGTGGACTACAGGAAGAGGGCCAGTGGAAATCACAGGCTGTGAAAGGTGGAGCTATCACACATCCACATTCATGTTTCCTCTCCTGTATATGTGGTATAGGAGCACATGTGTGTACAGATGATCATACTGTACGTGAGGTTATGTGTATTTTGTACCAGATGTATGGGAGTCGTCCCACAGGTGGAGTAATTCAGCTTTTGGACATACTTCAAAGTATAAAGTAAAGAATATGCTCAAGTCAACTTATCTGTTACGTGTTAGGAATTTAAACTACACAGTTAGTGCACTTTGCCTGCACTTCAGAATATGTAAATCGCATCGATTTAAGATTAATTAAATGAAAGTTAGAAAATGAATCTGCAACTACTTTAATAATCAATTCAGGCATTTTTGAAGCAAAATGCCACAGTCATCATTGTAAATACAATATCTTTGTGTTTTGGACCGTTGCTTAGACTAAAGAAATAATCTGAAAACCACTGCGACTTCGGCCTCTAGGAAACTGTAATGGGCACCATACATTATACATTTTATTATATTATATTACAGTTTTCTAGTATAAACAATTAATCAAGAAAATTATTAGTAGATTAAATGATAATTAATATAATAAATATATATAATATATATAAATAATGTCAAGTCATGTAATTTTTAAATAAAATGCACACAAAACTGATGTAAAATATTATGAAAAAATAATGAAAAATAATTAGTGTCACTCAATTAGAGTGATAAATGACTAACAGCTGAAATCCAAAGAGAGAAAGTTTAACAAAATGAAATGTATTAATAATTGCCAACAAATAGAGGATTTTTGTGGTAGATACTCATCAGTGTTTGAGAATTCAAAACATCCACTCAGTTGAAAAATAAACTTCTTTTAACAATGCTGCTCATATATGTTTTTATGAATTTTCTTATCAGCTGACATGCACACTGATATTTCTGCAAAATACTAATATTGGCTGATATATTGGCCTAAATGATTTATTGGTCTAGCTCTACTTAAAATCAGATGTTATCAACTTATAGAATTTCATTGGATTGGTTTATTTTTTTCTCTTTTTCCCTTATCTTTTGAACTGAGGGGCTGAAGATAGACATATGTTGAAACATTAGAAATTTGTAATTTGGGGATTATAAATAAACTTGATCCTTCCTTGATAACATAAAATACTTACATAAACATTAAAAATATACACTAATGATTAAAAAAATGGAAGATAAGGTACAACTGCAATGAAGTTTTTTACTTCAATAAGCAAAGACTGATAAATCTAAAGGTCAAATAATAAAAACATACAATCACAGTGGAAAAAAAAGGTCCAGTTTCTAACTTCTAATTGGATAATAAACACATGCTGCAGTTGTTAAAAGTCTTTGCATAAAGCGGAGGACTCATGGATCATTTTGGTGCCTCTGTTGTCATCACACAGCAGATAAGCTACACAGGGAAACACTGTGTACTCCTCTAAGTGTGATGCTGAGGCGGATGATGACAGAGGTTGGAAAAACCTACAGTTTGTTTGAGTAATGACCCCGGTGGTGTGGGAATAAGGTAACAGAGGTGAGGCAGTGGTAAAGGCAGGGGGCTGAGGGTCAGACTGGGGTTAGGGAGGACGCTATGTCACTTTACCTGAAGACAGGAACATGTGCTTATGTCTGAGGGGGGGTTAGTTTAGAGCCCCCCTCCCTCTCTCCCTTGGGGGAGGGCGGCTAATGAATAGTCACAGTGGTCAAGGTTACTCTAGCTGAACTTCATCCAACCTTGCATTACTTCACTTTATCAAATATGCACAAAAAACCCCTGCAAGGTCAGAGTAAGTGATGCAGGGAGAAAGGGAGGCCACATGTGTAAACGGAGGAGGAGAAGAGGAGATAAAAATGAAAACAAAGAAACAGAGATGGAGGCGAGTCACGATCGGGGTCTTTAGTGAAGGAACATCACTTGCTCTGATTCAGCATCGTCCATCATCTCATCGACGAGCTGTTTACAGCGATGGGGGGAGGCAGAGCGAGGATGAACGGTACATTTCCACTCCCTCATATTGTCCTATTAAAGCACCTTGTCCCATAACTCAGTGCGGACAGATGGGACATATCTGACTACAAACTCTGCTCTCTACCTCCGTGCCTCCCTGTTCGAATCACATTTTCCACCCTCAGACCATCACAGCAAAGGGAGGGAGGGGGCAAAAAAAAAAAAGATGCTGGCCTCCTCTGAGACGGTGTGTATTTCATTTGTTAAATGTCATGGCAGGTGCTGCAGTGTTTACATAAGTTTGATCCCAGCATGTCAGTTTATTGCTCTCCCTTGACCCTGAACGGCTGCGGGCTCACTGCTTTTATATATAGCTGCCAATTCATCAAGCTGACCTTTTTTTTTAATAGCTTTTATTAAAACTATTAAAACATGTTAACCTTTTATTTACAAACTCCGATCTCAGCCAGCCAGCGTCATCCATTTGATCCATGATGGATAAAATGTGCTTTGGCTTCATTTCTTGTAACTGATCAATAATAAACCGGCTGACTACAGTAAGCGTCTCAGGAATTCATTCTCAGGCAGTATTTTGATTTGATTTTACACAGTTATGCACAAAGATGTTTCCCTATTATTATATTTTATAGCTTTCAATAAAAGTTTTAAAGTCTTACGGTCTAAACGCTGGCACTCACACTCTTACAAAAATAAAATTAAAAAGGAAATAATGAATACATGATTTTTTCTCATGCAAATAATCTAATCTAAAGAGACTGAGTGTCAGAAGAAAGTGTTTCCTAAAAGTGACTTCAATCCAAATGTGTTTTTAATGGGGTCCTTCATGAAATACATGAAGTATATCAGTGGATTTAAGATGCAATTGTATTTTAACTAGTAATAATGACTTGCAGGCCTACAGGCATGCTTATTTACAGCTTGAGCTTTCTCAAACATAAATTTAGAAGTTATATGTGTATGATTGCATACTGTGTGTGAGCCCTGTGGAAATCTAACCCTCTGTTTTCAGCTAGATAAGGATAAAAAGAATAAGAAAAAAAAAAGCTGCAGACGCTCCAAAGCTTTGAACAACAAGGTGAAACGTCTGCACGAGTCTGTATCTCAGATCTTAATACTAAAGATGCATGATAAATCAGTGACCGATATATTATCCTTCAAAAAAATGAGAAAGTCATAGTGTTATTATTCAGATAAAGAGGTTTCAGATGATGATTATCTGGATCCTTTTCTTACACTGGCTTCAGAGTTCACTGCAAGTATAATTGGGTCACACACAGTCACATGAAGTTATATTAGACCCTCTGTTAGCATTTTAGGGAAGAAGAAGAAATGTGTTTTCTACAATTTTTTTTATAAGAATTGTATTTACAGTGGGAAAGTAAACGGGTCAATCTAAAGAGGTTGCCCTTAATGTCTACCTCACAGTTTTTCAACCACGAGAGCAATACCACCAGTCACTGCTTCAGTATTAAAACAGCAACAAAAAAGATAATTTTTGATAATCATTACTGACCCTGAAATTCAAAACTGGAGCACAACTTTTCTTTTTTTCTTCATCTTAAATCCTTAGATTTAATCTCTAGCCAACATTAACTGGGTCATTTTCTGATGGCTTCATTTACATTTTTACAATGTTGGGCCAGCCAAAGGCTTGTGGAACGTTAATTTACTGTACAGTAAAAACTAACATTGAGGAGCCACCTGACACTGATGAAGCCCTCTCTCTCCCTCTCTCTCTCTCTCTCTCTGGGTGTGTGTGTTTCTAGTTATAGGTATGGACTGTAGACCAGTGCTCTCTGATGGCACCCAGTGGTCTTCTCAGGTAACAGCAGGTCTTTGGGTGAATATAAAGATGTTGGGAAGCGAGCCAGAGGAGGGGAAGGGCGTTTCGAGGGGAGAAGGACACAACTGAGACACCAGGACGGACAGTCTTAAGTCAAGTGATGGGGCTGGTATTCAGCTTGATGTGGGATGTTTAGCTTTTGACAGGATTGAGAGACACAGATCAGAACGGCAGCCTGAAACTTAGAGAGCAGGTTCATGTATGAGGCTGATTTGCCCCTTTAGATTAATGTAATGTGGTATTTTATATTCCACAATGGGGCAAGAGTGCTTCTATTTCACTCTTAATGAGCGCTATAAGGAGGTTGTGAGTGTAGCAATGAAAGTCTATGTACACCCATAAACGTGTGTGTACAGTCACCCACTGACATGTCTTAATATGGATGTAATACAGCACCTATGCCCTGGGCACTGGCTGTGCTGGGTTGCTTGAGCAGTGGCAGTCACCTGCTGTGTGTGCTAGACAGTGCAACCGGGGGCAGACGAGGGTTGAAGTGTCATTTTATGTTAGGCAATAAATTAAGCCGCCATTACCCGAAACCCAAGCCCGAAAAGAATTTCATCTAACTGTAGATCTCTCCCGTTGCACTTCAGTCCTCATCCACCACTTCAATAGCCTTCATTTGGAGCGGTGACATGGGTGAAAAACAATCTGCTTTAAAAATACATCGCAACGCTCCGGTTGGGAGCTTTTCTTTTTTTTGACTAGCCAAGAAAGGGGGGGGGGGGGCCCAGGACTGCGGTGTGCTGTGAGATGCTTTGATACACCATCTCTGGGCTTTATCCCGATATCTGATAATCCCAGGGAGACGCTTTGCGGGGCATTTACCAGGAAGCATAAATTTGAAAGTCTGTAATTTGACAAAAAGAAGGAGAAAGAAAATCTGTAAAGGTGGGAGGCAAGATGGGGGTTGATTGTTGGGGGTCTCTTCAACAGTCTATGGACTCTTGCCACAACCTGGGGAGGCAAAGCAAAGACTTAGGAAAGAGAAACAGAAGCGATCCCTCACACTCTGTTGTCTGCTTGAATCTCGTGGAGTTCTTGTTCTGGTGTTATCTGGTTAGCAGCGTCCTTTGCCAGTTCTAACAGCAGGGTACAACAAACACAGAAAGAAAAAGAGCAGTAAAATGTATTTTTGAGAATATTGTCCCTGCTGATTCAAGCTCAGGCATCCTGGTTTGGTTAAGGGTCCTGGATGGTTTGGGACTCCTGTCATCTGCACTGGTGTGTGTGAACCCTCCGGGATGGAACGTGCTGGCTCCTGCACTGACACTTGTGGCCTGCAAGGTCAGGAAAACCGCTCTAGACCACAAGACGGCCTAACTTTCGTGACAGTCTCAGGACACTCTGGACTCTCTCCTCCTCGGGCTTTACCCCAACCGACTGTAAGGACTTCAGCCCCTCTTTCTCTCGTCTCTCCCTTGACTCAGTACTAATTAGGATGATGTATGGCTGTGGCCTCTTTAGAAGGGGTGGAATAGTCGGAGGCACTTTGATTACAATAAACAGAGCTGGGGATTTCAAACAAAACCACACACCAGTAAAAGGACTTTTCCTCCTCTCCATTCACCATGCCAGGCTGGTTCTTGGGTTTACACAGGTGTGTGTGTGGGTGTGTGTGTGTGTGTGTGTGTGTGTGTGTGTGTGTGTGTGTGTGCACATGTGGATGTGAGCTTATGTGCACGCACGGCTTTCGATAAATATTGCAGATGAACAATACAGTAACAAATGTCCGGATGCTGGTCATTTATGTAATAAATCAGACTAAATATCTTTCACAGCTTGAGGAGAGTGACTGGGCCAGTGGAAGAAAAGCATCATCAGTGGTGTTTGATGACGCCTCATTTACAGGTTAACCAGTGAAGAAGGAGTGCACACCACAGGCGACGCCGCTATGATGCTTCCTGTCTCTAAATCTGAATATTTCCTGCGTTCTCTCCTTCACCGATTTCTGTTTACTAGACGGAACTCAATCATCTGCTGTTGTCCGTCATGGTGCGCCCATCCATCTTCAGCCTTCCTCTGAATGACTGGCCCTTCTATCCGGCCTGTGCCCAAGGAAAATGATCAGTTTGTCTTTGCAGAGCTGGGTTTTTGATTTCATGGTGTACAGCTAGATGTTTGGGCAGAGAGCATGTGGCAGGGTAGGCGGAGGTGGGTGTAGAGAAGGGACAGTGCAGTGTTATTGTAACAGAGACCAAACTGAGAACCAAAATCTGAGAGGGGGACAGTGCAGAGTTCACTCCAGGGTAAGAGGTGAAAGAGGATAAACATTGTCGAGGCGACTGCACGCTACTGGGACGGGTCAAGGGTATGTATGTGTAACTCTGTGTGGTTGTATGTGTTACAGACACGCGATAAAGAGGCACTTGGCGCTTGTGATCTGAAGTTTCTGCGTTCAATCTGCACAACCGGGCTGTTGTACTGCAAGACAAACTACGTACCTGCTTATACTAAGTCTCTCTGGATTTGAGTATAAGCAAATCATGTCCGCTTGGTTTTTCAAACACAAACAGTAAGACAGAGCAGGCAAGAGAAAAAAGACGTAATGTGAGTGTAGGCGAGAGACAAATTTAGGGAAAAACCTCGATAAACGAGCGGAGAAACATAACAAATGCAGAGTCTTATTATATAAGACAAAAAAACTCACTAAATAGTTTGATGAGTATGAACATGATGTGAATCACAGACTACGGCCTTCACAGTCACCAGATCCCAACCCGACCACACATCTACAGACAAATCTGAGGTTATCTGTGGAAATAAACAAGCCGCCGTTACCGCGGCAGTACCTTCATCTCAACAATTCTCTCAACATCAAAATTTAGTCCAGTTTTCACAGACGGCTCGGCATCTTTCCCGCTCTGTTATCAGCTGCTCCAACAACAAACTGAGACTTTGGGAAAAACAAAAGTAAAATCCACAATCCTCCACTCCATGAAATCAATTTGACTTCACTTAATCTCTGTTATTATTAAATCCTCATGTTTCAAACGCTTTATGAGCTCGCCTACAATGGGGCTGCTATTGACCGAGTGATCTTGTTACACGCGGCTGATGGTGAGCCGCCACCCTGCATACCTCCTGCTAGCTTGGTACATTATTACGTTTCCTGGCTGAAACGTTTCCAGTTTTTATTAAATGGTTTATTGCTTCTGATTACAAAGCAAGGGATCGTGGAATTCGATGATTTGAATCTTAAACTAGCAAGTAATTCCTTCTGGGTTTAATTAGCTGCAACACAGCACTGTTTCACTGTTTCACATCCAGATTGTGGAGGTCAGACAGAAATGTCTTCTTTTTTTTTTTTCTCAAATCCTTTGTCATAATTAGTTTCAGACAGATGGAATAACTTCCACATACACACCTCTCTGTTTCCACTGTCAGTGTAAATGTGTTCAGTTCTGCCACCACAGTAATGGCTGTGGCGCTTGAGGGTGTGACACATGAATCAGCTGCCAGAGTAGTCTGTAGGTTTTTAACCCTCATGTTAGACAGTGCTCTCTAGCATCATCATCAAAACATCAAATGACACACTGACGCTGTTTTGGAGGCGCATCATGGCCCAACACCTTACTGTGACACTTAGTCGTGTTTTTTATTCTTTCATTTGTCAACCATAAGTAGTTGCAACCAAATAAATAGAAGCCTTCCTCCAAAAAAAAGAACTTACTTCATGGGCCAGAGCTGCAGCGCTGTCCAAGACGGGGACGGGTTTGCTCTCTTCGTAATGCTGCAGCCGCTCATGGATCTGAAAGGACAGATTGTGTTCATCAGTGAGGAAGAGAGAAGGAGAAGAAGGAGGTCAACATCGGGCTGCAGACGCCACAGCAAGGCCTTCCTGAGCAAACACCCACACGTGTGAGCCAGGAGTGCACACAAAGACCCATGTGCACAGCTATAAGCACACATGTATGAAAACATGTACAGCCTCTGTCCACACCACCTTAAACTAGCAATGACTCACATTAGATCAGAAGGACTAGAAATCTCACTCTCAGACACCAAAAACACACACACAGACACACACACTTACTCACTCTCTCTACTGAGCACAACAGAGTATTCTAAGTATTTCAGCTAGTGAAGGCGCTGTGCAAACAATCCAGTTTTCCACCATGCATTCGATATGCCCTAGTGGCCCAGCAAGGACTCCAAATCATTTCAACAGTCTGGTGAAATTGGTTAAACATTTCCTTATCAGCCTCAACACTGGAACTGCACAATGTAGGGAGACAAATCTGTGTCTCTGGAGAGTTACTAAAATGGAAAGTAGCCTCGACTCGTGCATTAACGTTTACTCATTTACACACACGAAAACACTTCATCACTCAAAAACTGATATATGAAACTGAGAGGAATAATTTATGCACACAACCGCACGCTTGTGCCCACGCACACGCAGTCAAACACAGTCGCACACTACTTCTCCAGCCTACACACAAAAAAAAATACTACAACCATCCCATATGTGATTTAAGAGCAGCTGTGCAGGAATGCGGCCTACAGGCTGCTGTCAGGTCCCATCAGAGAACAGACACGGACGACCATCCTCCAAAAAGCCACTCCTGAGTCTCTCGTCAGCCCAGCATGGTGAAGGGGAGCTAGGCCATGGGTCTGACTGATAGCTGGGCCCAGGGCCTAGAGATCCAGCTGGATGTCCCAGAAAGCATTCCAGCACGATGGTGGAACAGAAGGCCCTCTGGCTGAGGAGAGAGTGACAGAGAGGCCCCTGGGCCAGCTCAGTGTCTGCGGGGCCAACTCCACACATGTGGGAGCTTATACACACACATGTAGACACACAGATGGAGCGGTGACAGTTTGCCACAGAAAATCATTCAGCGGGACAGAAAGTGACAAGAAAAGCATTTTGTTTGCTGTCACACTCTGAGCAGCTACAGATGCTATGTGCAATTAAAACATCTGTTTTAAGACTGTTCAACATAATTTTTCCTCCTCACTTCGCAAAAGATATTTAGCAAGACAGCATTCTGCAGTAGCAGCACTGTGTGTACTGTGATAATACTGCATGGAACGAGGTGAGTGCTGTGAGATTACACAATCACATGATCGAATCTGTCCCTTCTAATGACTTTCGCCTGGGAAATGTTTTTTTAGTGCTTTTGGCCCCTGGCTAAAAATTTGGGGAAGCTCTGATTAGCAAAAAAGAAATCCAACATGTGTAGATGAGTTCATTTCAGTCTTTTCAAGCTGTCATCTGTCTTTGATAACCACCAGAGAAAACGTCTTGAAACCCAAAACATGATGTCATTCACAACAATACACAAACAAGCTAATGTGAGCAACCCAAATCTCTTTTATGACTCTCTGGTAATAAAAATGCAAGAGAACTATATGTTAAATGCCTTTGCATATAAATATAAACTCCTCCCTTCCCATCAAAATTCCAGTTCAGCTGTCGGCCTTAAACAGGTTGCCATTTCAGCTCGACTTATCCACACAGACCCTGGTGATAAATCACCGCCTGTTAGGACTGTGTCTCGGCCAACAGAGCAGCCATGTTTCAAGGTCAGCTTAGAGGTTCAAATCCTTGTGTAAAGCCGACATTACTCGGCTATAAAACATGGTGCATTAGGCGTGTCGTGGAGGTAATCTGCTGAAGGCCTGAGGGAGGCCGATGGTTGCTCAGCTCAGCTGTAGAGCGCAAAAGGGCTGCAACTTGTGGACCCTCGAACAAGACAGCTGGGATGTGAAGTTAAAAACAAGCAATGCAGTAGGTGTGTATCGGCTTGGAGAGGTGCAGGAGAGTATTGATAAGGTTGGAGACAGATATAAAAACTGGAATAACACAAGAATGAGTAGACTCCAATGTTTAGTTAAACTGTTGTCAGTATGTTCCATGTTTTATGGCATCAAATGTAAGACTGCCACTTTGGGGCAATTGCTGGAAATTTTCATCCTCATCTGTTTAATTTCACATAGCCACATCATATTTGAACAGTTACTCTCTAGCATTCATGAAGTCCCAACAACTCCACCCTGCGCTCTGACTCCTCTCCTCTGTCTGTTCCTCTACAGTAGAAGGCCGTAAAAGGACAGGCAGGCAGCTCCGGTTACTTCATCTGTCCTGATCATCTTTGTAAGAAAACAGATGAAATAAATGAGAGAGGTTGCCAGTGTCTTCAGCGCTCCAACATACCACAGTCCTGGTGACATCTGCTTAGGTAGTTGCTGCTCCACCACCTCGACTTACTCAGTTACTGTGGAATTTCTCCTCTGCTTCGTGAGCAAATGCGAGATTGAAATGCTTTTATTTACAGTTCAGGACACTTTCCAAGTGCCTGTCCATGACGCAGTAATGTATTTTAAAGTCATTACCCCGCTTTTTGCATAGCGCGTTCTCTGTCCCCTTGGTGAGGCAGCAGCTCTCCTGGCAAACACCAGAAGTGGCCTGGTGGAATTTAAAACAGTGAGAGGCAGTGTACTACAGCCAAGGACAGCTTAGCTCAGACTGGAGTGCCGCTCTAGGACACACAGCAGAACCAGAGACTGGGAATCTGAGGCTTCTCCGGTGAGAAATGTAGTGCTACTTCAATGTAAAGTAGAGTCAGGGTCAAAATGCTCAGAACTCGGAGAGGAAAGCTCCCAGAAGATCAGGCAGGGTAAAGATGAATGAATGCCTACCTTCACTGAAAAAACAGGCTACAATAGGAGCGCTGTGTGTCCTGCCTCCACAGAAGCCTCAGACTAAGTAGTGTTTGCTTCCAGAAATACCCGCTGTGCTTAAAATACACACAGCAACACATGAGGAGAATAAAATATGAAGAAAAACACGAACCTCTGTAAGAATTCATATGAAAAAATTCCAGTGAGAGTGGACTGAAACGAAAACATAACATTCATCCATCTTCATCTTCTTCAGACATGATCTACAACCACTGTGAAGGATCACTGTGAAGGTTAAGGGTCAGACACCTTGGAGTCCTGTCAAGAAACCTTCAATGATAAAATTCAGTAATCCAAACTGTATCTACGATCTCTTCATGATCAAAGTGTACGGAGCAGAAAGGAGAACAGTGACGTCTTGCGCCTCGATAGTCAACGTGGACGTATAGGAAAAACATCATGCCTTACAAACACTAATCCAGACACACTGCAGCAAGCACAGTCTGGCACAGAGAGAGGGAGAGAGCGTGCAAGAGAGGGAAAGCTTGATAGATGGAGAGGTTTGCTGATGGAAGGAGAAGGAGAGGTCTGGAGATCACAGGGCTGGATAGTGTTTCTGTTTCTGAGTCCTGCAAGGAGGCTCAAGGCCTCTGGTTAATGTCCACTGCCCAGAAAACTTCACGTCGGGCCGGTTAGGGCTGACGTTCTTTCTCCCACTCCTGTTTCTATATCTACCCACCGGAGCAGATCCAGTATCGGACCTCCGTTAATCCACACGGGTCCAATCTTTTGGTCTGATCCAGAACACCTTGTCAAGCCACGGCGGCCTGGTAGACTAGACCGAGCTAGGGCGACAGGACAGGGGCATTATAGACAGACATACAGGGTTACAACAGGAATAGTTATGAGATGATATGTTTACATAAGAAGCCTAAGAAGAAAAGTGTAGATTTGCTTTTCCTCCTGTCGCAGTAGTTCAGTTTACAAAGTCTTGGCTTTAGCCCTGGCAGGATGGCATCAGGTCCTGGACAATGTGCTGTGGTTTGTGAACAATCCTGCAAATGACAGTACCATTCTCCATAAGTCTGCTGAGGGTACAACTGGCCAATCCTGCAAACTAAAGTTTATGCCCAGCGTCATCAAGGAGTGGCTATTAGAAAAAGAGTATCCAGTCATTAGTGGTTACTAAGTTTACACAAGGACAGCAACTTTAACAATCTTTCCTCATGGATCTACCATCCCCAAAACCTTGTCTCAGACAGTTTTCTGTGCTGGCTGATCGATTTAGACTTTTAATTAGAAATATATACAACACTCCAGTAAAGCTATTAGAACGGTCTGCCAAGAATGTCAGCCAATTTCTCCAGGGCGAGCCTTTATGATTCTGTCGGTATCCCTGCCTTGGAGGGAGCCAATTAAGAGAAGCCTAATAAAACTCTACTTGTCCCGCAATGGGGTCCAAATCCACAATAATTGAAGGACTGGATGATTCTGGGTCAGAGCTGCAACAATTAGTCGATTAATCCAATAGTTGACAAACAAAAAAATCAAACTATTTTGATAATCAATTTAGAATTTCAGTCAAATTTCAAGCAAAAGAGCCAAATATCTGATGGGTCCAGCTTTTTTTGATTGTTGGTGGAACAAACAAAGTAATGTGAAGATATCACTTCGGGCTGTGGGTAATTATGATGTTCATTTTTCATAGTTGTAGCCCTACAACTGATTAATAGACAAATTGGTCATAGTCAAATGATTTGTTTTGTGTGCACTTACGTTATTTAACAGAAAATTCACACAAACAAAAAAACCTTGACAAAGGAAAGGTGCCGGGCCTCCTACAGAGGGGTCTCGTGCCTGAGCTCGTCTGGCCACAATGTGGAAAAGGCCTGGAGAATGTGACAGCTGATTAAGAACTGGAAGTAGGTCCAAAGGATGAGAGAGAGAGAGAGAGAGAGAGAGAGAGAGAGAGAGAGAGAGACAGACAGAGAGAGACAGAGAGAGACACCAGGGCAGCTGGCCAACAATCATGACAGCCATATCATTTAGATAGGAGCTACATTTCCTCTTGGAGCTCTTGGGAACACAGAGGCCCCTGACACACCTCCATAGACACTGTGTATTCTGTAGAGCCAGGGCAGTGCAGGACACAGTCACACTTGTGTACATGCATATTGTACATACCTTAAATCTCTACTGCAAGTTTTCCGTTTGTGTTTCAGCCACGCAGAATAAAAACCTCACCAGCAAAAAACAAAGGCAAGTGGCATTTATTAATCAGGAGCACTCAGTCGCGTGTAATGTGGCTGCTATTGGGAAGCAGTATTATGAATGACCGAGGGCTTAAAGCCAGGACAAATGCATCAGATTACGGAATATGATTGATTTGACTACTTTTCAGGCAGTCAATTAAACATATAAATTTGTCCAGACCATCTTTAAAAGCTCCAGGTGAGCCCATGATGTCTTCAGGCAGTTCCCAGGCCATCAGGGAGCCATAAATACTCTATATGGCACCATGAGCCTCATTTTCCATATTTTGTGTATCGCTCCTATTCTCCATGTCCTATTAAGATTGGCTTGGTATTGTGTAGACCTTCTGGTTTCACTTTGAGTCCTTTTTTTTCCTAAAGAATACAAAATCGGGGTCAACCAAAGTGACCTGGAATAATGGTTGTGGGATCACTCCAGGGATTTTCCTTGATTACCAATACAGACATTTTGAGTGATAGAATGAGGACTGGTGGATCGGTAGGCCTCTCCTCATTTTTACTGTCCCCCTCAGTGCTCCAGACATGGTTCAAGTCAATGAGTTTTAAGGTTATTCAGTAGTCAACAGGCCGTACCACTGCTACCGAGGAGTTTCCCTCCTCCTCTCCCCTGTCCCTATCACAACCTTGCCTTTGGCTTCATCCTATGTCTATTTATCTTGCTCTTCTGGCGCAATTCAGAGGAGCTTGTTTGTGGACGCTGAGCATGATCTTTTGATTTCATGCTGTAGTCGAGACCATTAAACTCCTATGAAAACTCTACACAAAACATTGCAAGGAAGGATTTATTTCAGATTTTACACGAGGTCTTCCAAACCATAAATAACCACTGGGCTTGTGTAAAAACGAATATTTTCTAGCTACAAATGGCGAGTTGAATGACTTTAACCAAAGCCTTCACAACAATCTTTAATTTACAATCACTGACACACCAAAGCCCTAATCTTTTTCAATAAAAATACATGAATCTACAGTGAGTAACCAAACTCATTTACTCAGGAGGCTAAATGAATATGAAGGCCATCTTTTTTTTTTTTTAAGAATAAAAGCTCCCCTCTCTAAAGCAACCTGCAGGTATTTGCTTGTCTCCCCATGAGGGCTCGTGTTCCCCTGAAATAATAAACACAGACCCCAGAGGTGACCACAGACAGCACGAGTGGATCTCTGAGGTGGTATACGTTTACAGGGTGAGTCCTGGACCAGAGACGATTGGGTAGGTTTTACTGCTGCGTAGAGGGTGTGGGGCTTAAATGACTCACAGAGTGCTATTGCAGGAGGGTGAGAGGTTTAGAACAATTTCCTTTTTGTGATCTTCCTTGGTAATGGGGACCAGGAGCAAGGTATGTTTTGAGGTGTGGAAAGGATAAGTTAAGTGCCCAAAGGGCAAGTCTAGGTTTGCTGTCATGGAGTGGAGTTGTTGGACATTACAGGGTGAGTCATGAAACTTGGAGAGCTACCTAGAGCTTGATCCAGTTATTCATTGGATACCAAGTCTGGTGCTCAAAGAATACAGTCCAGTTTGTCTGAAAATGAGCTCGTTCATCAAAAATAGCTGAAACTTTCCACTTGGGTACAAGCGTCAGCTGCAGCACCTTTACATGTCATTAAAAGGCCTGTAGCACCGAAGAACAAACTGGCAAACCCACATCAATATTGCTGTGTAACAACAATGCAAGTGCCAAGCCTATTAGCAACTAACAGGAGCAGATTTAAGGGAAAACTGACTGACCACAAAATGAGGGATCTCAGGGCCTGGCTAAAGGCCTGCTGACAGAAACTTGGTCTCAAAGGAGAGCCCCACCTGAGGCAGGTGGAAATTGAATATTGTATTATATTTCCTGTGGCTTTTTGTGGAGTGGGAACTTGGCAGTGGAACAGTGAGTGTGGTGGAATTTATAGAAAGCACAGTTGAGTAAGTCCCTTTAATTGAAAAGAGGCGAACTGTCTGCGTCGTTTTCGCTATGCTAGCTATACACGCCAGCACTTACATATTATGTCCGCTACGATGCTGTACTGATGAAACGTCTGCAAAATAAAGTGAACCTGTGAGTCCGTCAGGCCCTGCTGAAAGACGATATTAGAAAATATTTGTCTCATCTCTCTGACATAATCGGATTATGTGTGGGATGTGAGAGGGCGTCCAAACCACCCGATGAGGACAGGTGAGGAGAGACAGAAAGGACCTGAGTCTGGTTTGAAGTCTTTGTGCAGCTTTTTCTTGTCTCGTTTTCCATCTATGACACCTCCTCCTCTGGTCCCTCTTTCTCTCTCTAGACAGACTGACCAGTAACCGATGCTCCATAATTACCCAGGTGAGGCCTGAGTGTTTCCATATGAGAGACCTGAGCTGCGGAGCCTGTCAGATTAACATGATGTGTGTGTTTTCTCTGTGCTGTTTAGCCTTTCCCAAAAGTATCCCCTTCACAGCCTTGTGGAATAAAAGGTGGACTCCACAGAGATTTGTTGGTAGGGTTTTAGAGGAAAGGGACAATTACGGTTTTATTAATGGTGTGCCACTGACGTTAGCCATGTTCACCTGAATGTTGCGTATCGAGCGCCGGACTCTGCTGTAAGGCGAGATGATTGTTCTGTACTTCTGTGTGATTCAAAGTCTGCGTGTCTGTCAATTTGGCTCAGTGGATGACAGGCTGGCTCACGTCTCGGTACCAAATAGAAAGCAGAGGAAGCATATAGTTCTGCTTGTCTGGAGCGGGGCAGTTTCCACTTATGCCTCCACATTAACAATAAGAGACGCTAAAAGCAGCTCAGTTTCCCTCTACTGAAAAAAGGGAGAAAACGAAAATAGGTAGAACGGGCTCATTCTGGCAAAGAAATAATGTGGGTCTTTGATGTTCTACTGACGTATTTGATCAGTTCATAGCTGCGCTAACTGTATTGTATTGGGTGTATTTATTCTGCT
Source organism: Seriola lalandi dorsalis (assembly GCF_002814215.2). Classification (NCBI taxonomy): domain Eukaryota; kingdom Metazoa; phylum Chordata; class Actinopteri; order Carangiformes; family Carangidae; genus Seriola; species Seriola lalandi. The sequence goes on from NW_019524351.1 coordinate 184,258, forward strand.
ACAGTAGCAATAGTGAATTGGGTCACATTAGCTTACAATCTTGACTTACTGTACTGCTGACGTGGGCCCCAAAGCAATACCCACTCAGTGTCTAGCTGGCACATGAACAAAGTGGTATTCTAATTTCATAATGGCATTTAGGGAGTTGATTTTACCACTCAACCCTTTTTTCAGACTCACACACAAAATTAGTGCTTGTCAGCTTTTGACAATCAAGATCAATTGGGATGGAGAGAGGGAAAACTACGTCCAAGATCTGCCCAGTGGCATCTCTTTTTGCCATTGGTATGGTCATCTTGTTCTTTTATATTAATCCATCAATCAACACTTGTCTAGTAGGAAGCTAAGAAAAGGAACCAAGACACTCCCTCTCCCAAGCTGCTTTCACCATCTCCACCTGGGCGATCCCAAGGGACTCCTAGGTCAGATTAGATTTCTAATCCCTCATCTTCTGGGTCTTCCCTAAGGTCTCCTGACTGTATTACCTTTACAGGGTGGTATCCATTGACAATACCATTGATATGCCTGAATAACATCAATTGGTTCCTCTCAGTGCAAAGGAGTAGCAGTGTCAGCTCCTCACCACGTCCCAGGATGTGAGCCTTTACATACCGCAAAGAAAACTCATTCATTTTGATTGCTTGCATTTGCAGTCAAATGCTTTCAGTCACTAAACAAAGCTCAAAGACTGATGAGTAAATCCAGAGTTTCTCCTTCATGCTTGGCATGCGTGGTCCTCATGGTCAATCTGATGGAGAACGTTGCAGAGGCAAACTATCTGCTTAGCTGACAATTCAAGGGGAGGTTCTTCTAGCAGTTAATGCAAATCTTTCTCTACTCCAGGTAAATAGGCCACAAGGTTGTGGCTCTTTAGTCTGAACAGCACTTACACTCTCTCCCCTTTAAGTTCCTCTTGAAAGATTATCAAGGTATAATCAGGGGTGGTAAGAGGGCTACAGTAGATGAAGTCTGGGAGCTCCACCCTTGAGCCTGGCTAAATATCAGAGAAATATAATGCCACCTTCATTAGCATCATTCAATCTGCCCCACACTATGCAGTGTTTTCTTTGGGGCCAGCGAGAATGAGAGTCTGAACATGCGCAGGCCCTGCCCATCATTATCCATGTTCGAGATGCCTTATTCTTTGGCCATCCATAACAATCCAGGCATCAAATGAAACCCTTCTGGTTTCCTCAAGTCCTGACATCAGGGTTTTACTTCAGCGTCTGAGGTATGCCATAATTCAGGCACTTTTACATGCTTACATTGGTGCGTTACAACCCTGGATCCTGAACAAACATGCTTACAAAGAAAAGATTTTCGTTAAAAGGGAGGGGATGAAAATTATGTCGATTTTTCTATCCCAGTGGTCTCTGTGACATAATTATTCTTTGGCCAGAGAGAAACAGAGACCACCAAAGGGGGGAATATTTCATGCCAGCACAGGAAAACTGTCTCAGGCTTTCTTTCAAAATAGAGACCATATACAAAGGACACTGTAAAATATAGCTGTAACAATTTTAAAGCAGTTGTTTCATATCTTTACTGGTTGAATAGTGACTGAAAAACAAGCACAAACCCTCTTGTTCCCTTTCCAAAAGCAGGAAACTGAGAGGGAGATTGGCTGCAGGTTGAAGAGACTCCCAAGCGAAGATGAGGTTAGGGCAGACAGACAGAATGTGCTACATTCATTACCCTTGTCTGTCTGCTTGCATATAAAGATATCAAGTGCGCTCATCTTCTCCCCAAACTCCGCAGCTATCTAGTTTTAACAGGCAGTAACTGAACCACAGGCACATTCACGCTGGCAGAGGGGGTGTCAGAGGATCTGGGTGGGTAGGCTGTTGGAATGACAATAAACTTAGTATTGTATGAATGAGAAAGGAGGAAAGGAGTTTGAATAAAGCAGCGTTGAACAAAGGTGCAAGTGTGCGTTTTTTATCTGAACTGCAGAGGTCGGCTCAGGGGTGGGGGTCAGGGGGAGAGAGGGTTCGGATTCGGTCCTGTCCCACGAGAGGAAGGATGTGTCTGCGAAGGCGGGTACGGCAGACACCATTCAACCCAATCCAGATCCAAGGAGAGGAGAGGATTTAAATATACGTGATTATACTGTATATTACAGTATACTGTAATATAACTATATGTTGGTTAAAAAAACACATGATTTGCAAAAATTGACTAAATAAATAAATAATAAATAAACATTTTCTGCACTGCTATAAATAAAAGTTCATAATATGTATTTACAAAGAACTAGAGCTGGGTGTCGAACTTTGATACTTTTGTGGACCAAACAAATTGGCTTGATACTGTTGAGGACTGTAAATGCCTTTGTCATTTGAAACCAAATTTCAATCCCTCAGGAGTAAATGAGTAAATCTCATTAGAGTCAGTAAGCCAACAAGCATGCAGAATGCTTGGACCAAGATCTAATGATGCTGGTGATTGGCTGTTTATTTACACAAACACATCTGAGTGTGTAAGAGTAAAGTAAAATTAAATTTGTACCATAATCAGTATTGTAATTTTCTTTTTGTTAAAATGGATTTGATGAAATTGGTATCGAGAAAAATATCGTAAAGAATCGGTATCAACGTTATGGTATCATCCGTATCAAGATAATCAAACATTTTTTAACCATACCAGCCCCACAAAAAGCTGAAGAGCCTCAACCCTGGTGGCTATGAATTTGTTCTTTGGCAACTGCAGCGTCCTATCAACATGGGTAAACAAACCATCAAACAAAACTTAAGTTCTGTATTTTTTTTTTTTTGTTTTACCTTGACCAGCGAGTGGAGGCTCCTCTCCCCAAACATGTCCTGGAGGAAGGTGTTGTCCTCTGGACGGCTGACATGGGGCTGCAGCTGAGAGGGCAAAGCCGCCAGCAGTTCATACAGACCTGGAGATGGGGGGAAGAGGAAGCAGAGGGTCAGCATAGCAGTGGGAGGTATAAATGCATGCATGCAAAGTCACTCACTCACACACACACACAAAAACACATGTATAGAAACAGATGTGCTTACAGCTGTAGTTTACAGATACATAAAAGAACAGAAGGGCAGTACGTGGGTAGGAATATGTATACTGTAACCTCAAACACATGCAAGAGATAGACACATAAAGCAATGTGTAAATATACAGATAAATGCCAATACTGGGGCTTTTAGTTTCACACACATTTGATTCTCTCTCACTTGTATTTGTTGATCCTCTGTTTCTTTATCTTGTCCTCAGATGCACTCCAAAGTAAACACACCTGAAAGTGCTAGGAGCAACTTTCAGCACAAATAAAAAAATTTAAATCTAATTTTGCTTGTCACTGGAAGCTAAAAGGAAACATAGAGGCAATAAAGCATTTCCCCCAGTCTCCACTTCCCAGTATTGTCCCAGCCTTTCCTGTTGTTTGAGGAACACTGCTGTTTTCAGTCAGAAACAACTCTAACAACTCCATGTCAGGCCACTACAAATTCCACTTTTTGATTAGTTGAAAAGTTCAATATGAACCTTCTTTTCTTATATAACTAAACAGATGGCACACATGCCCCAGGAGGCTTTCCACCCATACATCTTTCCTGCCTGTAAACAATCAATTCTTTGCAGTGAAGTGCACGTGTGTTTGCTAAACAGAGGTTTTGGAAGGAGTAAATTGTCTATGTGGCTGCTGTGCTGGATATGTCAGGATTTCTTTTATTAATAAAGCCTAACATGGAATTGAAGTATTCTGAAATAGCCTTATGCATTTAAAAGAACTGAATTTGAGGTTAAGTGAAGTGAACAGGCTTGGCTTTACACAAACTGATGTCATGAGCTCGCAAGGACAGCAGACTGTTATCCAGGCCTATGTGGCCTATATACAGGTCATCACCATAGCATGAGCACAGTTTGTTAGTGACAGTGAGAGAAACAGGGCGTATGGATCAGCAGGCCCATAGCTGAATCTGAATCCCCTCAACACATGCTGAAATCTGCAAGGCCTTTCGGGGGTTTACTAACCCAGCTTATAAAAGGAAAGAATATTTCAAATTCAATTTAAAGAGAAACAGACTGGGGAGCTGATGGTTTCAAGATTAGGCAGAGGGGAGGTGAAACACTCAGAGGGAGAGAGCACAAAACCAGCGAGTGAGCAGGGTTGCTTCCAAACACAACAGAGTCCTGGAGCACAACTGATGGAGAGTAGTAGCAGATACTTGTTTGCTGTTCTGTTCTGGTCTTCAGTATGGCCCAGATCCACTGAACCAGGATATATTTTAAAGGTCAGGGCCCATAGCAGAGTGTGGTGTAGCTGGGTTATTCGCTTCAAAGACCTCTTTACTAATGCACCAGAAAAGGCCCCCCAGATTCAAACTCCTCAAACACAACCACACAGCGCTCGAAGCCCTTTGAACTAATACTGATCATGTGAAGAAACTCTAAACACATTCACGGCGGAGCCATCGAAACGTCAAAACAAACTCGAGCGGCTTGGCTACCTCTCTGAGAGCGTCTTTCATCAGAGGACAGAGCGAAAGAGAGGAAGGAGAGAGAGAAAAAAAAAAAACACCACAGGCACAACTGAAGTAATTCATAGCTGAGAATGATTGATTGAAAACAATGGTTGACGTCGTTGGCTGAATGAATGATTGACTGACTGAACTGTGGCGGGCCGGCTGACTAGGTTATAGAGCGAGTGTGTGCTGGCAGCTCAGGATGTTTGGCAGGAGAGGCATGGCTTACTAACTTAGCTCATGTCATGCGCTGCTGCTGCTCTTGCTGCTCCTGCTGCCGCTGGGCAGTCAGATAGATGGAGTGTCATCTGCCACTCTCAACCCTCTGCTTTCCATTTGCAGGTGATTTGGGGTTTGACTCTCTACGAGCAGACACACAGGATATATCAAGATAACCTGCCCTGTTCTTCAGCTCACAACACTGATTCTGTGTAGTGTTAGCGCCTCACACCTCACTGCTGCTGAAGCTCTGTGGTAAAGGAAGAAGTATAACAAAGGAGAGACAGATTTTACACACAACACATGTGCACCAGTCTTCTGACAGCAAACCCCATGGTTTTACTCAAGCTTTGTGTGTGATATTGTCCCTGGTATATAATCATCTGATGCCTGGTTCTGTGGTCCTCATCACCAGTAACTTTCTAGCTAACACAAGCCTGTCTGAGGGCAGCTGGCCCCCTCCATCATTTACAACTTGGAACTCCCAACAGAACATCTCACATAATATATTAAAAAAAAGATTTAAAGAGACAGAAGAGAGGATGAGGTGAGGGGTGTAGGAAGGGCGGTGAGAGTAGGGGGAGGGGGGGGGGGGTTATGGTAATGTCATTACTATTGGCAGTGCTGAGATACAGGTAGGAGGGGAGTAGGGTCCCAAAGCATTATTCTCCCCAGGTGCAAAGTCTCCCCTCCTGTCTGCACTCTCAATGATTCAATGCTTTATTCCTTCTGACAACAATTCCTCCCTGTCCATGCGGGGACGAACTAAACAGGCTGTGCGGTGTGAGCCAATGGCACATTATGGGAAACGCATCACCTCCATTAGCTGATCAGAAATAATAACATGATGGGGGAAAAATGATGAAAGACAAGCTGCCACTGTGCTCTACTCTGGGGTCAGTGTGTCAGGCTGAACCCGGTGACCCACAAAAAAACCCAGTTTCAAACAACAACAGAGAGAGCTGTAGAGGAGCCAGGAGCTAAACAAGGACTCTGCAAAGCTGGAATTAAATACAATATTGTATGGGTCGACGAGCGAGGAGGAGAAATGGAGGCAGAGAGTGAGAGAGAGAGAGAGAGAGAGAGAGAGAGAGAGAGAGAGAGAGAGAGGAAATGAGCCAAAAAACAACCACAGTGGTGGTAAAATCACTGTGTGTAGACACTATAAAAAGTGGAGAGAGAAATAAATCTAAGGCCAGATGTATGGACACATATAGATCTGTAACATCAGAAACCGTGTCCAGCACAGACAGTGAGAGACAAAATGAGAGAGGGGGGAAGAAGAAGAAGAAAGGAAACAAGATCGCGCCAACTCCTCACCACTAAAGGGTGGACCGACTTGTTTCTTGCAGTCTGGTTTGGACTCATTTGATTTGTTTTGGCCAGACTATTCTGGACCCTCTCGTGCGGCGGCTGTGTGTAGCGGACCTGGCAGTGTCTTGTAGTGGACTACTACGTTCTGTTGTGGCTAGTGCTGGACCAGCCTGGCTCCGAGGTCCTGAAGACCAGCACGATGTTGCGCAGGATGGCCGAAAGAGCCTTCAGAGAAACCGGAGAGGCCAGTGCCTGCGAAGCTTCCCGTACAGAGGAAGTGACCACTTTAACTGCCAAACAGCACTTCCCCTCTCACGCCCACACCTCCATCGTGGTTAAAGATAATAACAGTGTTTTTCAAAGGTCCCTTTTATGTAAAACACAAAAAAATCCCATACAATGATATTCATTACAGATAATATGGATCAAATTGCAAGTCACATAGGTCAACAACCTCAGGGGTTTTTCTAGAGCAGTGCAAGATGAGGAAATTACAGGGACTAATCTAACAACACAGAGTTTGGATGCTTGTAAAATATGACCCTCGCCATGACATTGTAACTACAGCACTGTTTACTTACACACCACAGTAGGGGCACATAGACTGCTGGGAAACAAATAGCTCTGTCCATAATTTTATGTGTTGGACTGTACAGCTGAGGGACCTCATTTAACCGAACTACATACAGAAAGACAAACTGTGCGTCCGTCTGGTGAAAATGAACTTGTTTGAATGCAGGAAATGAACGCTGGGTTTTCCTCCTGCCCCCCTCCTGCACTTTCTCCCAGGTGCTGAATGAGTTATTGACCTTCCTCATATATCTTTTGGAAACATATAGACAGCACAATGTTCATGAGGCTCACCAGACTGCTGGGGGAAGAGAATTGTGATATGTGGGAGCTTTCTTAGCAGGTCAGTATGGAAAGACTGTCGTGTGAACGTGATAGAGAGCCATCTGTACATAAAAAATGATGGCAGACAGGGGTGGCATCAAGAGAGAAGCAGCTGCAGATTGTGCAGCCTAATCCACTTGAGGTTTCATTAATATCCCTATTCTACATTTGAGAGAGGATGAAAGGCCGCCTGAAGCAAAATAGAACAAGTCAAAGACAGAGAGGGAAGGGAAAAAGGGACACATCTTCTGAGATACACATTGACATAAATAACTACTGATTAAAGCACGTGTGCAGACAGAAGAAGAATGATGACACTAAACCTAAAGAGGAGGAGGAGCACCATGAAAAGACCACGGGTCACGGCTCCCTGCAACAGCAAGAAATAATAATTACAGTGATGATAATTCCTGTACTTATGCAAACACGGTTTCGTCTGAAGGGAGAAACTCTAGACAGACAGTGGGTGGGAAGACAGATTTAACCTGATTCAGGTGCCAAACGACAGGAGAAGTGTTTAGGGCCCCTTGTTCACAGCCATCATTGGAGTATGGACAGAGTATGTCAGCAGTCCACTGGCCCCATGCAGCTTCTGTTGTGTCCTGAGGACGACCTGGGCCGGGCCAATTGTAAAACTGTCTTTCTGCTAAAGTAGCAGGAGCATGGAAAAGCAGGGGCAGCGTTGGTTGTCTGGATTAAGTGACCATTTGACTAGTGTGGCATCAACTGCCAGACATAAAACTATATAGTATTACAAGATGTATTGGCTGAGCAGATGCTGTGATCTTTAAACATAATTTGCAATGAGTCCAGCAGCATTCTGCTCGGGACATAACAGTGGGAGACAGAGGAAGAGCGTGGAGAGAGGTAATATATAAGGCTGGTCCGGGAACGCAATGGCAGGAGTCTGCACTCCATTCAAGCCCACAAGCCTCCTATTACCAGCTCCAAAGACCAAACCACTTCTCCACATTAAAAAGGTCAGAGGACAGAGCCCTCCAACATCATCTTCGATGATATTTCAATGTCACGGTCTCTGACTAACTCCATCGTTTGAGAGGGGAAAAAAGGAGCGAGTAGGCTTTGCAAGATGTTAGTTAGGGCTCCACGGCATGGAAAAATGACTTCAAGTACTGTGGGCCGATCCAGGTGCAATCAACCGTCACTCCAATCATATATCGACTGTATCACTACCGCGGGCTGAACCCTGAATGTGAGTCTTTTCAGGGCCTACAAAGAATCCGTGGCCCTTGCTGAGATCATGTCTCACTGAGGGAAGTAAAAAGAATCCAGGTTGCAGGACCTTATCTCAGTTGCATTTCAGAGCCAGAACGGGCCAAGCTTTTCAAAAAGGATTTACTTTATTGCATCGCATTTCCAACATGCCATTGAATATCACGTACTAAGTGCCTCAGTCCGTCCTGTGCTCCATGCTTCGTCACACCTTCATACTTCAAAGGGCTGTCAACACATTGAAAACAGAGCTCAGGACAAAAGGACAAGTCTAATCAACATAATTGAATGCATATAGTCTGCAGGGTCCATCCACCACCTGAGGAGCCAGTAGCGTTTCAGCTACAACAGTTTTAACAATCACACGGCAGACAAGCGAGGCTTGAGTGGAAGCACCTGCAACAGGGATTGAATGAAGTACCTAAAAGGGAACTTGGTATCTTGTCCAAGTCTGAGTAGTTAAACTGCCCTCCTACCCCACTTCCCGAAAACTCGCAAATGATATATAATGTAAGGAAAGACAAAGAGGGAGAGAACATGAAGAAAAGACGAAAGGTTGGGAATATCTGGGCAGACAAAAAGATGATGACAGAGACAGTATTATGGATAAAGACAGATATATGAGATGAGGAGGATGGAGAGTATAGTAGAGTGCCAGTCTAGTGTTTGTTGGATGCTGCTGAAGTCTGTGGGGAGGCCGAGTTTGGCAGAGGTCATCCAGAACCTTCTCTTTCCCCAGATGGAGATGAAAGGCTGCTGTTTGGCCTAGTCAAAGACGGCTAAGCTTAGATTCTCTCTAACATGGTAGACAAAAAACAGCAGCCACAACAAGTCAGCCAGATCCAAATGACCTGCCACCTCTGCTTATTGTGGCAATGGAACAGCAGCAGACTTTCTGGAACAGGCCTGCATGTTCTGTCCAAAGCTGTGGCCAGCCACTTACTTCTAGCAAGGCTTCCAGGGATATCAGAGGCAGACATGCCAATCCCACCTAAAAGCCTTCATTTTGATCATATATTAATAGCAGCAGTTATGAAAATTTGTGCTTTTACTTTGAATCTTTCTCTGTCTCTGTCTCAAAGTTGCAGACTATTACTCAATATCCCATTGCCTGGTTGTCAAACAGAGCACATGGTCTGTAAAGCTGTTTTCAGGTTCTTTCTAATGCAAGTGAGCATGTCCTGCCCGCCAATGACCGATTTAGTACCCTGTGTGCTTTGGAAGGCAATGGTGGAGGATGTCATCCTACCTCGACAAAAAGAGAAAGAATTCTTCGTATTCAAACAAATAAAAGTCATCATTCCTCTCTCAGTCACACTCACTCGATTTCTTTCTTTTACATCTGCTTCCTTTGACAGTGTTTTTATTTTTTTGGTAAAATGATGTGGAAATTTTTGTTCTGATGTAACTGGAAACAGGGAGCTCTTCCAGTGGCAACAAATCCTTGTGTTTTGGTACTGTATCACTGCGGCACACAGCCGGCTACTGGCCAGGGACCACGACAAATAGCTGGAAGCTCCCAGAGGAACCGCCACCCCCAACCCCCGGCGCAGACAAAAGTCCTCCCCCAACCCTCCCCAACGTCTCCCACAAGCTGAAACCGGCCAAGGCCAGATGCTCAGGATTCTTGACATCAGGATGGAAAAATTTACTGTTAACCTTGACAGAGAAAAAAACAATATGGCCATATTCTTATCATATTGCTCATATTATTCAGAGATTTGTGTTTCTATTTATGCATTTGTCCTACACAAGAGTATGTATGTGTGGGAGCAATGACACAATGACGAGTGTTTCACCATAGGAATATCTGCATCTCATTACCCGGTATCATTATATAGCCATCACCTTCTCCGACAGGGGGTGTTCAGGATTGGAGAGAATAAGATGGCTGGAATCGCTCATCTATCGTTCTCGCACAAACATGCACAGATGCAGCCAGTAAGTTATTAGCGTATCTGGTAAAAGAGTTGTCCCGTCGAAAGATTTCCATGTGTAGTCTTTCATGCGAGTGTCGCCCACCTCCTCTGCAGCTGTGCATGGCTGAACCACCCTTATCTTTAAATGCTGTGCGGGGACCGTAAACCTTGATAGAACATGCAGGTACAGCTTGGAATAACACAGTTAACTTTAATGAGGTTAATAAAAGGGCATCAGGGTCTTTAGAGAGAGTGTGTGCTCAAGGATTTTAGTTAGTCACGGGTGTATGATCTAAGGGGCACTATGTAGTGAAGGTAATGGCACATGGGGGGATGGCGTGTCAACAAACTGTTAGCGTTATGTAACACCAACTGATTTCTGTAGCACATCACAAGCACTTAATTTATCGTAGCAATGAATGTCTCTTCCACTAAATTAACCAAATGGAACACGACCATAAAGCACATCTAATTAAAGAAATACATTTTTATATACCCTCTTTTGATAACCCACCTTACTGGGATGTTCGTAGAGAGTTATATAGAGAGATAGAGATAATTAACTGGTCATAACTGGAAGTTGTAACCCAATCAATAATGGATTTTTGAGGCTGATTTCAAAATATATTTTGAGAGAATTTTATAACAATATATAGTTATCAAATACATGGTGGTACAGTGGATAGCAGCACTGTTATTGATGTCCACATGAATACATAAATCATTCACCCACCGCCCACCTGAACAAATTATTTTTCACGATTTAGAGTACCGCACCCGATCACACATCACCATTATTTCTCAGTGGGATATTATGCATGGTGATATGGTGACTTATTAAAGTGAAGTAGGCTGCTTTTTAAATAATTGAACATTTATTTACAGTAAAAGTTTTTGGTAAAATGAAACTAGCAACAGGTATTTTAACAACAGTCCGACATTAAAATCCTAAAGGTCACTGCTACTTCCTGAACACAATTTAAAAGCTCATGATATGATTGGCCGCTGTCCAAAAATAAAAAATAAATCATGAGGAGTTCAGCAGTCCAAGCACAGAGTCTAATTCCTGTCTGCCGATGAATGAAGCTTAGAATATGTTCACATTTTAGAATGTAATTAATATTTTCCTCCCACCTGCAGCCCATCTGCCGTTAATGAATATGTTAATTTTTATGACCCAGGCCACCTGATCCACAGATTTACTGATAATGATAACTATATATGACAGCTTTAAAATTGTGACCAAGATAATGTGCTGAGCAGGACAGTGGGAAAATAAAACTGTAAAAGTGTTCTTTGAGGAACAACCTATATCCTACATATCTGAATTTTTGTTACATATTGGCTGACATGTACATACCAATATAGCTGTGATTAACTAACATTAGTCAATATATCGGCCCACCTCTCCTGGAAATATCATCATGCTTGTAGGGAGACAGGAGCAATAAACAAAAATATTGTACTATCTCAAACACACAAAACTAGAAGCAGCAAGGTATCGCCCACTACAATCTGAGAAAGATTTAAGTTTGTTCTAATGTCTCCAGCTCTAAATGGCCACTGTCACCCCGTTCAACCTTTCCCCCACAACGGAACCACTCCACCAGGAGACTGTAATCACATAACTCCAGAAGCAGGGATAAAATGGGGCTACAAGGAGCAAAACACCCACTCTCACTCCAGGAGGCTTACTGACCTCTCAATGGCATAAACCAGATGCTGTGTGTCTGAGGGTCTCTGATGAAAGACATTAGGAGCAACTGACAAAGTTCAGCATCTGCAGACAGTGAGCTGCCATTACTGTATAACCCTCACCAAATGAGAAATGAGAAATGCTTGGACACATACAGTATATGGTAGTGTATGCAGTAGACTACATGTTAATATTGAAATGAAACGTCCATTCCAATTTTCTACATCAGTCTTTTTGTGTCTCTGCACATGTCTTCATGGTGTTTTTGGCCTGGAGGCATCGCTGTGTCATTGAGGTTGACTGGACATCCTGTGATGCTGTGATGCAGTGCTCGATAGAAATTTATAACCCACAGTATGAACGGTATTAGTATTAAAACTTAACCTTGGAGCTAATGGAGTTCAGAAAGAAGATAGATGTTGTGTAGCAGACAGAGGAGTGGGCTGGGTTCGTCCATGTGAGGATCCCTGAGCGGGAGCTGAAACTGAGATGAGCCGAGCCAAACTGAGCGGAGGCGTAACAGTTATCTGTCCCCGACTGAGCCCACAACAAAACTCCATCAGGGTTGAACAGGAGGAGAAATGACTAAACAGCAGCTGTCTGGAGGAGAGACGAGACCTGGAGAGCAGCTGCAGAGCTCTGCTAATGGAAGGAAGGAGGCTGGGGGTGATACAGAGTGTTCAGGTTAATCCGAGCAGAGGTCTGAATGTCATCAGCCCTGTGACGTGTTTGTACAATTAAAAACACATTTTTTTCTCTCTCTTCTTGGTCACCTTGTTAGAATATGAATTAATGTGTGTTTGTGTGTGAGGATCCCAGGAATAGCAGCCAACAGAATGTCACATCACAGCCTCTTAAGAGCATGAGGCAGGGTTTTCTGGATGTTGAAGGATGAAGCGTAGAGGTTGGATACACTTAGACAAAATGTTTCAAGCACCAAGAGCAGAGCCAGCATCATCAACTAAAACCCTGTTATTAATCTGCTTCCAAAGCATTTATAAAAATCCTAAAAGTCACACAGGGAAATGAGTCCACAGTAACCCAATCACCACGACAGCCTCTCCAGCACTCCCCACGGTCACATTTTAAGCCTAGTTTTCCAACATTTTATTGTTTTTCAAGTTTATTTTCTCACTATTTGGTTTCATTTATTAGACTCCACTTCATACAGAGACCTGTTGTTTATTTGGGCTGAGACAGAGAGAGAGAAAGAGAAGGACAGGAGAGAGAGAGGTGGTATGATCTTACATGTGCCCTTCCATTTGTCTGCCCATGTGTTTGCTCTCCAAACACTCCAATAATGAACATTTTAATAAGATCTACACACACACACACACACACACTTACATATTCTCCTGCCCAAATCTGGTGATGAAATAGGAGCTCTCCTACTAAAGAATAGTTATGTTAATGATAATATTTCTCCCATTATGTTAAAAGCCTAAGCGCGGTACTTCATCTTCTGTGTGTGTGTGTGTGTGTGTGTGTGTGTGTGTGTGTGTGTGTGTGTGTGTGTGTGTGTAGTGTGTAGGCTGGTGTTGAGGGGTCTGCAGATGGCAGAACTTCTAAAGAAATGAAGCTAAGGTTCTGGCACGATGCAGCAATGTCTCTGTAATTATTGGCAGCCTCTGCATGTGGACGAGGTATTGTTGGCCTCTGTGGATTTATGCTTCTTGTCAGTGGAGGTGTTGCTACCTACACGCCAAAGCTCCAGAACCACGTAGAGAGTCCTGCTGGAGGTGATGTGCAAGTCTTCCAGTTATCTAATAAATTCACAACACTGCCTGATAGTACACAATATCGTAATGCTGGTTTGAAAATCAACACACTAAATCTTACACCACTATAAATCAACAGACGCACTAATGGCTTGACGCCACCTCAATAAATCCATATGTTTAATATTCTTTTACAAATATTTGCCTCATTCTTATAACTAACTGTGCCAGACATTTTTTCTTTACTGTACATGAGGCAAAAATTGACAGGCAAGAGACATGTAATATGTCTGAGTTTTCTGGTTTACAAACACAATTACATCTGGTAATATTTTTTATTTTTGTGGCAACTAGTCAAGTCCTTCAGGGCAGAAATCATTAACTCAAAATCAATAATTATGAATTTAAATCTCTCACTTTGTCCTCAGCTGTTTGCTTGCTGGCGTGTAGGGCTGCACAGGAATTATCCAAAAAAGAAAAACTGAAGGCCCAGCCATTCCACTGCTGAGAAAAATATCTTATTAAACTGGAGATCATCCACTAATTGGAAAGTCGTTGGTTTAACTCCTGGCTCCTCCAGTCGGCATATCAAAGTGCCTTTGGGCAAGATACTGAACCCTGAATGGCCCTGTCCTATCATCAGTGTGTGTGTGATTCTCTTGGTCACCTGGCTGCTCTGAACTATGATCATTTCAGCTGCTTGATAAGGTGGAGGACTATCAGATGAAATGGGGGCGGGACCGTTCTTATATATCGAGTGTTTAATGCCGTTTCCAGCTCATACAACTAACAGTAAACTATTAGATGAAGTACATTTGGTTGGAATACCGGTTGACAGCCATTGTTGTAAACTTTCAAGCATTCTATACATTACAGACATGTTGGCCTTTTTTTTTTTTTGTCTTGTCCCCATCTCAGTATGTTATTCTTATCTTTTGTTTTTTTGTGTGTGTGGTTGTCGTTATATTCATTATAGTTTCCTTCTATTATATTTCACTCAATTTTTTGTTCATTGTGAAAAAAACTATTATCATTATTATTGCAATTATTATTAATAAAAAAGGAAAAGCACAGTCTGTTTAGCAGATGCGCTCAATGAATGTGTGGATGAATGGGTGAATGTGGCTTGTAGTGTAAAGCGCTTTGAGTGGTCGATAAGACTAGAAACATCCATATGTGTTGGTCAACAAATGACTGCTTACTTAAATAAAAAAATCTTAATATTGAATTAATAGCAGATATGATAAGTGATATTAATTGGAGGAGGATTTGGGATCAAGTCATAAATTTCCAAATTTTCATTTAAACCAACACTCTGATGCCCTCACCAATCATATTCTCTTCACTTTTCCTCTACTGTTTTTTTTAAGTCTACACCTGAGATGATTTTACTGGTCAGGTAATATTATTTCCAATACAGATAATTAGATAAACATGATGTTTAATCTCCCTGATCTAACAAAGAGCAGATGGAGCTGAAAGGCTAGTGTTTTAAGGGACAACACGAATGCGACATATTTTCCATCATCCTGACAGAATTTTATCTCTTAAATCAACAGCATTATTGTAATACTACCAGTGTTCTGTGTCAACGTTGGTACAGTGCCGGGGAGTCCCGATGCCAGGCCAGCCACAGGTATTTGTGAGGTCACCGGGCCTGGAGACCAGTGACCTAACGCTCATCCATAATGTTCATCATGTTTCACCTGCACACACAACTTCACAGGACCATCAAGGGGGAAGCAGAGGAGATGAGCCAGAGGAGTCTTGACGTGTTTTATTTGGAAACCTGAGCCCTTGCCGGTAATTGCCCAAAATGACTCTAATCGTAATTGACGGTCTGGCTTTCTACTTTGTCTGTGCAAATTTCCAGGACGACGGGGGCTACAGTAACTCTGTTAAAAGTCTGGACGGAGTAACGCACACACTCTTTATCCATCAGGGCAGGACTTAACGTCTGTCCTCCTTTTGTCCTTTTGTGCTCGCTGGGTTGAGTCCTTTGCATGTGTGTGCATGTGTGTGCATATGTGCGCATCTGTGTGCATATGTGTGCATGTGATGATGTAGCTGGCCATTAAGCCAGACTGAGAGGAGGATAGTGTTCCTGAGGGGAGAGGTGGTGATTTCTGGCAGCTGTCTCGGCGTTGACAAGCTTGACGTGTTCCTCAGTCTGACATCACACACTCATCCACACACGCTCCTCTCAACAGAGGACAGAAAAAGAAGAAGAGATGGAGCACACTTTTCATACCTTGACATTATTTTTGCTCCGTGTTCTTAAACTGTAAATTTGCAACAGTGTGTTTTTCATTTTGCTGGGCACAAAATGAAGTGAAAATGTACTTTGGTTTATTTTCCAACCACAGTTTTAGAAAGGCTACAAAAACAGTCAAACAAAAACGGCCTCAGGCAAGTTAAGAGTAATTAATTTTCTAATTTGATATTAAATCAAGGTACCACTTAAACTTATGGGCACATTACAAGGCCATACTGACATCTAACTGAAGAAGATATATTCATTTTAAGGCTGGGATTACGCTTGGTGCTTGTATTAATTCTTCTTCTGTTTGTGCACTGATGCAGGACGTAAAAATGTGAATTACAGGAGCAGTGTACTTGCAATATTACCTTATGCATTTTACTGGTTTTGCGTGATGTGCAGAAAACCTTGCACTACAGATTGTGTTCCTGGCCGAGTGGTACATACCTGGCTCGTGGCCGGCTCCGGTGGCCAGGGCAGGCATGGCTCCTGCCGGCTGCTTCCTGATTCCCCTCAGGCTGTGGAAAATGACAGCAGGACGTCAGAGTGGTGGGCTTCTCGGCAGCTTTCCCCAGGGACCAGCTGAATCTGAGGACAGGCTTTATGCCATGGAGCCCTGCAATAGAACAAGATTTTAGAGCCTACTTGTCAAATGGCAGAATGGCCACATGCACGTGCGTGTCAGTCAGCTACTGTGCAGTGTGTCTATGTTTGAGTGTGTGTTATGGGATATTGTAGCTACCGGTAGCCATGGATATGAGTATCTACCATAGTGGCAAATATATGGATTTGAGTGTAGGTGAGCCAACGACTGACAGTGAATGACTCACTGAGTGAGTGTGTGTGTGTTGACACTACATTCACAGTTGACTCTGGGTGTTTACAACCCAACACTTTTTTCCTAAGCTGCTGAACATCCTGCTTTGTACATGAGCCAAAATACATATACACTCAGACACACACACACAGCCATCCCGTACTTTCTTCAGCATCCAGCGGAAACAAGGGAAACTTTATCCACTTAGGGGAAAGTAAGCAACCGAATGCAACAGACCTGTGAAATATCAAACAGGCGTGGAAAAGCATCGCTTCGTAAATAACGGCGCTCAACTGGAAAGCTAGATAGAGCAGGAACAGGAAGAAAGGGGGATGTAGAACACAAATAAAAAGTCTGTGGCTCATTGAAATCTCCCCCTGCAGCAGATGAACATGTGCGGACACACGGTAGGGTACAATAAACTCCTGAAACACAACACAGAAAAAACATTTACGATGCATTAATTTGTACAGTGTCAGTGCAGAGTAGAGACTTGAACTGGAGTCAGACTTAAGTCACAAAAATGAGTACCTGAGACTTAGCTCACTATAGACCTGACTTAAGTTTAGAAAAACCCTGAAAAGATAAGACATAATTGGGCAGAACGTACAATGAAAGTTTCTGAGAGTTGCAAACTCTCGCTCTCTGTACTGACAAGGTTTCAGGTTTATTTAGCCTTGCCCACCAACCTTGCAAGCTGACAGGATTGGTTTCTTAGGTTTGTGATGTATGAAACCCAGGCTGTCTGAACCTGGGGGTCTTTAAACTTATTATGCACTGAAAGGACTTGATCGTAGCTGTGTACAAATACAATATTACCAGCTTTGAAAGCTAAATGCAGCGTCAATTTAATTTCACCGTCCAGACACCTTGACTTGCAGTCTATTCAGTAAGACTTGACTTAGACTTGCTCCAAGAGACTTACACACGGTATAGAAAAAAACTCATAACTGGACAGTATCTGATGTAATGTGGCTTCCAAACTACGCAATAATTTGTCAGTCATGAATGTATCTTTGTGTATCTTTGTGACAGCTGCTGTCAACAAGGTGCTGCAAAAAGTAAACTGAAATCATGTAAACTGAAAAATTAGTAGTTGAGGGGTCTCGGAGGATGCCCTCAAGCCCAGGTAATCTGCCCTTCCCTGGCCGTGACTCCGTCAAAACTTATTGAACCTCTTCCCAATGTATACCACATTTATCGCAGGCGCTTTAAAAAAAGGCCAGTAGAAACCTCAACAGGTCCCTGAGTCCAGCTAAGTCCTGCCAGAGTGAAGGCTTTATCTAAAAAAACGAGAATGGAAAACAATTAGGTATGAGTCTTTAAGACCTTTTCAGCATGCATCTTAATGATCCATTATATGTCAACCCCCATGACTCGTGGTCCAATCAAACTCAGTTACCTAAACTGTAGGGTCTTGTGGGTCCTGTTAACAGTTCACTTCACTGGAAGAAAATGCTTCAACTAAACAGCAGCAGAGACGTAAGATACATTCAGTGTCTCCCATGTTGATAAGCGTTGTAAAAATCTGGCTCAGGGCAGACAATGAGTCACGTTGCATTATGGTTATTCTGACGCAGAACCGCTTGGCCGGAGACGGGGAGAGCCAAGACACCTGTGCTCTTCCAGCTCATTGGGACCCCCTTCAATGGTGAGTTGGTGTCAGCCACACACACTTCAAGTCTGAAATGACATCTCATCCATCTCAGTGAGGAAATAGCGGATCAGAAAATCATTACAAATGTGTTTTCAGTAAAGAATCGCTCACTCAGCCCCCACATTGACAGCTGCACGACTGACTATATCCTGGCGTTTTGCCCCGCATGTGTACACACACACACACACACACACACACACACACACACACACACACACACACACAGGTTGAATCTCAAATCAGTCAAGACGGCAGCCCACGTAGCAAAATGTTACCATGCCTGTCTGACATACTGTGATGTGAACTCACCTCAGGGCCCAGCAGACCCCAGGTGGAGCCTTGTGGAAAAAACATCTAGACAGTCCAGAAGATGCCTGAGTGAGCAGGTAAGCAAGCCACTGAGAGCGTATCAGAAAAAGAATATTTCTCTTCTGGATTGAGATGTACAAAATATGGTGCATTCATCAAACAGCACTTAAGTACGGATCGATTTTCCAACGAGAAGTGATCTGGGAGACGAATTCCAAATCGCTTGCTACTATGTCACGCCAGCAACAATTTGTAGGCCAGATTTGTCAGTCATTTGCCTGAGCTTTTCATGATCATAAAGTACAAACGAAAAACCTGGTGAAATCGGAGTTCGTAGCTGTTCAACCCTTTGTGTACTTCAATAAAATAGGTTAAGAGGACCAGCAGAGAAGGGCAGCGGCGCCTCGAGCCATGACCACAAAATCTCTCCAGCAGGACGGTTTGAACAGGGGACCGAACGTAACAGCCACTGAGTTCATGCCAAGACAACTGACCCATGCTAAATCAGTTCAGTGTTTCAGTGAGAGAGGTCTATGGCACGGTTTTGTCATAAGGCTTTGTGATTGGAATGACAGACTTGAGGGAAGACAAGGGAAGCAGGAATGAAGGAGGGGCATGAATACTCTTAAGGTATGCCGCACTGTAATATCAGTCTTTCGCCTTTTGTTGTGTTCAAAGGGGAATGACCACATATTCCCCAATCTGTGGAAGGATCCATCTTTCCATTTAGGGAGGTTTCTGAGGGCCAGGAAGCATGTTGCAGAGCCGGGAACACCTGGGACTTTTAACATGGCCCAAAAGGATCATAACAGACAGACTTTAAGAAACATTCCCCACTGTCAGAATCCTCTAACTGTGCCTGTTCAGATCACACAATATCAGATGGTCCTGGAGGGAGTAAAGGGACACTTTGCCATGTGGACAAGAGATGGGATACGCTTAATTGCCATGAGATGTTCCTCCTTCTACCCCTGTGCAGTTTGACCTGTTCATAAAGCTCTGCCGCCATCTAATGGGATTTTGCACTACTGCAGGAGTATTCAACCTGAAAACCCAGCTGGGACATAGCCTGAAGCACCTCTCTGAACAAAGACATGAATGCATGTATGTCACAAGACGCTGTCTGTGTCTGCTTAGTCTTGTTCAGTGTGTGAAACCTGAGGTCGAATTAGTATTTAAAGAGAAAATAGCTCAGGGTGATGGATTGATAGGTGGAAGGATGGAAAGAAGGATGGAAACAGAGAGGTGTAGGAGACTGTTTTTCTTCTTCTCTTTTCAAAAACAAACCTATCCGTCCAGCCGGGGTAAGCACGGGCGGAGCCGTCTCACTCCCAGCTGGATGTTGATGAAGTTAGTATGAGAAATAACAGTGTCAGGAGGTGAATGACTGACAGTGAAAAACACTCCAAGACCTGTCACTTCTAAGGCCCTACCACCAAGTCTGCTTTGAGTTTAGAATTTTATATTGGTTTTACTGTTAAATCTTTTGCCTCTTCCTTCCTCCCAAGAGTGGATTGGACGGTGGAAAGATCAGAGCAATTGGCCAAAAGGCAACAGGATCCTCATCAGGAAAAGAAACGAGGAGAAAAACATGTCATGCTCCAAATCATTCACAAGGTTTACTGGGTGGAATGGTTCTGCATTCATGCTGCCTCCATCTGGACCTGGACAGGAAGCGCTACAGAAGATAACACTGCAGAGGTCAACTCTGCCACTCAGCACTACCAAAACTTCCCTGGAGTGCTGTTGGGGTGTTGGGTTTTTCTGTTCTGGACTGTCCCACATCGAGTGACAGGAAGGTCAGCTACTGGCCAGGGCTTTTACTGGGCCACCATAAATGACACTGATCCTCTTCATGGCATGACAGACACCCATCCAAAGCCACCCCTGTCACACCTGCTCTGGTTACAGCTCAAAGGACCAGTTTGCTCCAAAGCTATCCACCAGCTTCAGCGTCTGCTGATTCACTCCAATCTGATGAGTTTATCTACAGAGGTCCTTGGTCAGATGATAGATCTCTATAGCAGCCTGTGTGACACCTACTCATGTTACCAATTCTGTACTGTCTGTTGCAACATTATGAAGATTTAGCTCTGCTGTTATCTTAGTGTTTTGGAAAATGAAGGAGATCAGGTTTTATTGACCAATGTGCGGCTGCTTTTGTCTTCATGGATCTCTGTAATCTTGAGCTACTTCACCCTCCAGAAGTCGCACTTTGTGAGGTCTGGATATCATTTTCATTTCAAGACTAGAGCTGATGCAATACCTGTGTTCCAGTAGTGATACCAAAACAATGTTTTGTTTAAAGTGCTATACAGACACAAGCATTGAAAAGAAGAACATCCCGCACACTACTCTTGCAAATGATTTATTGATCATTCTCACATTTCGGTCTCGATATTTGGATGATTAAAGACTTAAGTGCCACAGTCCAACACAACTGCATCTAAGACATTTGGATATGAGTTTATCTTCATCAAGAAAATCTACACACAAGCTAAACTTTGCCTAAATGATATAGTTTTGAACTGACAAAATTATGAATTAAATGAGTGAGTATCTGATCAATGAATAGGTAAAGACTAAAAGGGCACTGAAAGAGTCACCAAGGTAAATGTCAAACAACATACACCAGAAAAAAAGTTCGGTGCAAATTGGTTCAGTACTTTTTATACGTAATCCTGCTGACAAATAAACAGACACGGGTGAAAACATGAGCTCCTTGTTCAAGGTAAAAATGACAAATCTGATTGGACATTCAATGCCAGTTTTGAAACTTGATAGAATCAAATACAGTGGGCAGGCTTCGATTGAAGCCAATAAATCATTGTGGTTCAATACTGCATCTGGGTGCACCTTAAAAAACTGATTAACAAAAAACTGGTTCTAGACAAATGCAAAAAAATAAAATGTAATAATCTCCAATTATTACCTAGATCGACTTCAGAAGACCTATCCTTTTATCTGAGCACACTGCCTACTACTTCATAATCCTGCACCACTGCAAGCATCCAGGCCTTAGACTTTAAGCGCTGCATGTTGAAGGGTTGTCATAAAGAGCACACAAGCATCCAAATATCTGTGCTGTGACGGTGTTTAGAAACAGAAAGCAGGAGTTTGGAAAGGCTAAACAGAAAGAAGAAGAGAGACACATTGCCATGTAGATTTTAAACAATTAATAAAGTTGTTCCTTCTATGGAAAACTATGTTCTTTTACTTAAAGCCCTATTGGACAACTTCAGCTTTGGGGTGTTGGTGTGGGGTAGCTGTGAAGACAGATTGGATGTAAAATCAATTTGTATTTCAGCTACTCTACATCATATTGGCTTGTAGGAACCACAAAGTGCAAAGTCAGACAGACAGAAGTAGATAGAGTTACAGCCACATGCACACAACCATACATGACACAATCATAAGAGTATAATTTCAGTGTATCCAACTGTGGTAAAGGCGAACATTCATTTACACACAGACGTACAGTGGAACTACATTTCAATGGGCTGTGCATAATTGCAGTGTATTAAACTGTGGTCGAGGGGAATGTTCATCCACATGACATTTTGAAATGGAAATACCGTTTCAAGAAAAAAGAAAAGAAAATCAGAAATCCTCCTGATGCCAGGGCTGCATAGGCAGCCCGTTGCCTTTTCTGTTTCTTCTGTGGAAAAACGATTGTTGAATAATGTCTTTCTCCTGCCTTGGCCCAGCGCTGCCAAAATGTCACCACGTCGATTCCTATTAAGTGTGAGGCGCGTGACGCTGGCAGGACGCGGTTGTGTTTTCAGGCGCGAGCCATACGACTTCTTGTTAATAGCCGTTAGCTTTACAAGGGATTGGAGCTGCTTAAATTAAGACTCGGCGGTACCTGGCATGCCTGGTGTTCCTGGAATGACTGACTGCTGTGGAGGAGCAGTAATAATGATGAGCAATAGGAAGAAGTATATGCATACGACTGAAAAGCATATGGAAACAGATTAGGGCAGTAAATGTGGAATATCAATGAAAACTATTAACCCATAGCAAAGAAAAGTTCAATGTGAGAGGTTAACAGAGAAATGGGAAAAGTGAGCTCTCCTCTCTTGGTCTCAGGTGGGATTTTTTTGACAGCTCAGACAGAATCAGCACTCTGCCACGTGTTGCTCATAAGCATCCAGTCTTTCCACATAAAATACATCTGCTTATGTGTATGTACGTGTGTTTTGATCACACACACACGCACCACATATAAATCTGTGTTTAACTCAACCTGTCCTTCCAGAGGCCCTAAAACATCTGAAGTCATTCTCCCCTTTCAGCCACCTCAACACACAAGAGGCTGGAGTGTTTCATTGTAAAAAATAAAATAAAAAAAATTACATTTAAGAGAGATTCATCTAATTTACAAGAGAAATGGAAAGATGTTTTTCAGGAACTCAGGGCTCACTGATGTGGGAGAATATGAGTCAGGGCGCTCCAAGAAAATCAAAGGTGATGCACTAAAAGTCTAGTGCACAAGATATTTATTGAGTGTTACAAGAACTGCTTGTGGGTTTTTCAAACGAGCTATGCGGTTTTACATCTGCTCAATCTCCTGATTCTCACACCTGCAGGTCAGATGTGTGTTTTAATAATAAAATGGGTTATTCTGGTGTTATTTACATTGTATGTGTGATGTTTTAAGTTGTTAATCAATATAAACTGGATGAGTATGTTATAAGACAAATCAGTCGAGGGTCAAAGTCACTTTGTCCTTAAAGCATTCCTGTGACCACAGAAACCCCCATGCACCAATATAAAGAAGCTGTTAAAGCACGATTAGGAGTGAGCAGAGCCAATCACATCTGATCTAACAAATGAAGAAGGTACACTAACACAGGTCATGAAAACAACCAGGAAAAAGGCACAAAAGCTCTGCAGGAGCCTGGGACTTACCAGATCACTTTCTTCCTGCAACAGAAACACTGGTTCAGACGCAGCAGCGAGCACTCCCAATCACTTATTACAGTGCAAACAAACCTCCCATACAGGAAGACACACACACACACACACACACACACACACACACACACACACACACACACACACACCAGGTGCATCAGCTCACCTGAACAGACCTGAAACTCAAGTTTCTTTCCCTGCCTAGAGGCTCACAGGGCTCCGCCCTCTTTTACCTCACACTACAACTCAATTATAAACAGAAAGAAACAGTGTTAACCAGTGTGACCCTGAAAAAAACTGAGACTTTTCCATCGCTTTCCAGGGGCCTTACAGTATTTTTCCTTCCAATTTGTTTATGTTGTTTTTTATATAAAGAAAAACTGTTAAGGGCTAAAGAAGTGTTAATATTACACACCCTGCATTCACATAGAAATTCCCTGATACAGACCTATAACTGTATATTTCCTGAAATGTCCATATTTGGTGGGAACTCTGGTGAACACAAATTCAAATTAAAATGTATTTAATTTATAATTCTTTACTTATTGTACTTGTTTTATGGAGCAGCACCAAAATCAGATATGTTGCTTACAGTACACACGGTACAGTGCAGTAACCTCTTAAAATGTAGTGACAAAGAATGGCCACTAGATGGAGCAATCAGCTCACTAAAAACCTCCAGTCTGAATATTGTGCAGAAAAAAACTATTTTGGAAAGTAGCTGCAGTGTTAAGTCTATGTTGTTGCTTTTTTGGGAGTGTGTGTAATTGTGTGCACAACTGTATGTGTTTGTTTGTCAGTGTCCTCCTCATGACCTCAGATGTGCATCAGGGTGCCAGTAAAGAGGGGCCACCCAGGCGGGCAGCAGAGCACCATATAGGTACAACAGCCTGTTTGGTTTTTGGTGCAGAATGATTCTGCAGCACCTGTCACATCAACACCTTGACTGCTTTAATAAGCATGATTACACACTGTAACTCTTTAATGATGATTTAATAATACTTCCTACTGTTTAGCACAAATCACATGCAGTGCTTTAAATAGTCAAGTGTCCTACCTCATGGTGCTATACTGTATGTAAATGTTAATAAACGAATTGTGTCACATTGTGCTCTTATGTGACTTTGGTAACTACTTTGAACTGCCAGATCTCAAGAGACATGACAGTATTATAAATAAATAAATAAATAAATCATGCGCAGAATCATTTGTAAAATTTGACATGCCACACTAGAAAAACCACGATATATAATAAAAAAAGATTTACAGGACAAAAAAAGCTCTGGGTTATAAGGAATTGTGTTGCATTTAATAGAATAAAACTATAAAACTAATACAATGAAAAATAATTAATTCATAATAACTATTATCATTATTTACAACCCTACATTGTTGTCTTAGCCACTTCCTCGTCTTAACACCTCTTCCACATCTTTGTCCTCCTCCCACCTCTCCCCTCTGGTTCCCATGCAGACACAGCAGCTCTTTGTCTCTCTTTGACCCATTAACAGGGAGAGGAGGCCACAGTCACTATCAGTCACCACTCACGTATTCCTCTCTCTCTCTCGCACGCACGCACGCACGCACACACACACTCACAGTGAGCAGAGTCGCACATGGAATTGTCAATGACCAGTTCAATTAATCTTAAGACATTAAATGGGATAATTATTTATCTTATGAACTCAACAGGAGGACAGAAAGACAAGAAGATGGATTGATTGTGGGTGGTGCTGGGAACGGAGGAGTAAAACACACTTTGCTTAATCAAAAACAAAATCATTGATGTGAGTGCTTTACTGCTTTACTTAAGCCCTGCAGGCCCCAACATGCCTGAATTAAATTGCATTTATTTATAGGGAGGGTGAGGCCAACGCATTAATCCTCTATATAAACAATACATACAACTCCACCTTCCTCTGACATTAATTAAATGATGACATATTTCCAGATGACTGATTTGTGCAGCAAATAGCAATGCACCTGCAATGAGAGGCACAGAGAAAGCAGCAGGTAGCCATAAGCCTCACTAATCTGGAAGTCCTCCTAAATGCCAGTGTTGCTGGGTAACCTACATCCTCACCAGATATTACCGGAGTGAATCAGTACCTGGAGCGCTCGGGCAGACGCAAGACAGAAACACAGCTGGTCCGACATATGGACAGACAGGATAAAACAGATAAGAAAGCAGTGATATAACAGAGAGGGTAACCTCAGGCCTACACCCTTTCCTCTGCACGTTTACACACACACGCGCACCCGCTGTGTGTGTTTACAGGACAAGTTAACAGGACTACAGTGGGAAGTGGAAGTGAGCCCATTAATAGATGCATAATTGATAGAGCCAGTCGAAGGCTAGAGAGTGAGAGGGGAGAGACAGAACAAGAGGAAAGAAGCATTTGTGTTAAAAATTGCAGACTTGAGGCACAAAACTGGTCACGTCAGGCCAACTTCCATGAGAAAAGCCTGCAGATATATCTGTCTGTTGACAAGAAAGTGCAGCACAGAAATGACAAAGATATTCCATAATGTGTCCAAAAGTTTAGTTGCAGTGTCCCGTATAGTAAATATCTTTAGCAACAATAATTTAAAGACAAATTCAGGACATCCTCATTAACATAGAGAGTCTACTCTACGGCAATGGTAGCAGCTCTGTGAGGCTATACTAAACACAAAACACAGCTGATGTTCATGGCAGTGTCATCCGTTTCTGATGATGAAGGAACCATCATAGTCATTCCAATATATACTGAGGAATGTCTGAACCAGATTTAACCAACAGCTGATGACAGAGGTCAGTAGGTCTCATCCTCTGGGGACCAAGAACATCTGTACAAAATGTTGTGCCAATCCCTCCAATAGCTGTTGAGATACAAAACTGAAGTCAAAATAAAAATGTCTATGACTTGTACTCACTTTATGAACTATATTTCATCATCATGTGGAAGAGCTCAGTAGGGTTTTTGTTTATAATCGGATGAGTGTGCAGGATCTGTTTTTTGGCTGGTATCAAGAAAGTTTAGAGGTTCAATATCCAGCCCTTGTCATGAGTCCTCTGTGTCACCAGGGTGGCTCTGGTCAGGGCTAAAACAGTGGACAAGTGGGGGGACTGCTGGGAGCTATGGATGGGAGATATTATAGCGCCTCAGGACAGCCAGAGAAAATATGAAGCTGGTCAAAGTTGGACACCTGATTAAGTTACGGCAATGAAGACCCAAATATATGTGGTGTGACTCTAGAGACAAAAAGTAATAGTGATAAGTGATAGTTTGCGATGTGATTTGCTAACACAGCACTGCCAAACTTACAGTTTTAAACAGATTTAGGTAAAGGGGCAAAACCCAGGGTTCAGACCTAGTAACCCAGTAAAAGCTAAATTGTGTCAATTAGCAGCAGCTTCTGCATTACAGAACTACCATCTAATAGTGATAGAGCAAACTAAAAATAGGGCTTTTATATTGTTAATCCCCAGAGACATGGCTTTTTTGAAATGCTGTGTTTTCACATGGAAGTTCTTCTGTCCTGTGATGCAGAAAACATCCTGAGCTATTCTGGCTCCAATACAAATGTAATTGGATCACTGTCCATTTTGGCCTGTTTCAACAACCAAAGCAAAATGAATCAGGTATCAGTTTCCTGATGCTGCAGAGTGGCTGTAAAAAGCTGTAGAAAATCCCTGAAAAAAGCAAGAGCGAACAATTCAAATCTCTGTCCCTGCCCTTCAGTCCTGCCCTTCAGTCAGCTACTACATGCAGGTATTTGAACAGCACTGAGGCTTTCTTTTGTCCTTTTGTATTTTCACTATTTTTATCCTTGATGATACATTCAAAGAGTAATGCCCAGCTCTCACAGCTGCACAGGCGCTCCAGCCAGGACAATAAGTGACCTAGGAGTGAGACGGAATAATTACATAACTAGAACTGTAACGATTAGGTGATTAATCAAATGGTCGATCGAAAGAAAATTAATTGGAAGCTATTTTGATAGTTGATTAAACTTTTCAGTCATTTTTCAAGCAAAAATGTCAAATATTTGCAGCTGTTCTTTATCATAAGTGATAGTAAATAAAATAGGTGGGTTTCGGACTGTTGGTCAGAGAAATTAAGTTATTTGAAGATGTCACTTTGGGCTCTGTGAAGTTGTGATGGCTGCTTTTCATGGAACAAATAATCAATTAATCAAAAAAATAATCAACAACGGGAAAAATCTTAAGTTGCATCCCTAGACTCAACCTTCCTGTTTTGGCTCGGCGAATAAGACACAAGCCATCCCTCCTGCTCTGCCACAAAAACATTACTTGTAGCAACTGATAATCCTCCTGCTAAGCTGCTTATGATAGAAAACAAACAATTACTCGATGTCACACAGCTGGTGGTGCTGCATGATTTTTGCCAGATACTGCACACTAAAGCAATAAAAAGATGCCCTGCAGTGAGACTGTGTCCATTCAAAACCGGACAGAAATTTGATCCCAGATGACTGAAAAAGAAAAAATTTAATCTGGAAGAAGTTTCCAGAAGTTAGAGCATTGGCGTAGTCCACATACTCCCAATATTTGCATTATTTGTGCATGTAAGCAAAGCCATTTATAAAAAAAAAAGCAAAATGCAACAGAGAGAAGAGGAGAGGATGCAATCATGCAGCCCCATCTGTGGTTTACACTCAAAAACAGGATGAAATGTGTTTCTAGCCAAAACAGAAACACAACAGCCATTTTTATACCACATTTATCATCCAGTAATCAAATCCTACAGTCATTTCAGACTTTTGTCTCTTGTCCACCATGCCAGCCACTGGCGCCACCTCTTCCTGTAAGCCACCACACACAGGGTACAACCATGCCCTCTCTTCACCTCTCCTCCTGTACTGGACACAAACACAGGTGTAAATCAGCCGGGGTGACGGCTCTCCCGTCCGTCAGCGGGAGGATTCCAAACCACTGAGCATCCTCAATGCTCCCTTGTCCCCAGTCCCCCTACTTCGCCCTCCCACACAATGCCCAAAGACAGTCATGGCCTCTTAAGAAGCAGTTATGAAAGGGGCAGGTTTAAATTATGACTGTGCCTGTGAATAAAGGAGTAGTTATAAAAAAAAAAAAACAGTGGGAATGTTTTGTTGAATACCAACATCAGCCCAGGGAGATTCCACAAAGTGCAAAACAGATACAGTTTGGAGAATATACACTGTCCTAAGGAGACAGAAAGTTTGAACTGGTATTTAATGTTACTGTTGACATTTTAAATCAGAAGTAGAATGGCTTCTAAAAGTCAAGGATACCCAGAGAGAATTCAGGCTGTTTCACTTTCTGCAACATTTATTTTTGTATATTCAATTTTAAATGGATAAAATTTCCATTTTTACCCATCAATCTACATTCAATAATCCATACTCAAGTGAAAAAATGTTTGAGTTTTTAGCAAATTTATTCAAAATCAAGAACTAAAATCTCTCATTTCACTGTGCCTCCAAACTGTGATCAGGTGCTTCCTGTTTGCTTTAATTATCCTTGAGATGTGTCTGGTACTTGATTGGATTGTGACACCTGTGGCAATTTGAATTGATTGGACTTAGTTTCGAAAGGTTCACACTTAAAGTCCCACAAACACACTGCAGGTCAGGACACAACTTGAGCCATTAAGTCCAGGAAACTCCAAACACCATGTCTGGTGAACACCAGTCACTGCTCATCATGTTATTTGGGTGGGGGGGGGTTCAGAATTCTGAATTGAAGGAAGGATGAATTCAACCAAATACAGTGAGGTCCTTGAAGAGAACCTGCTCCAGAGTGCACATGACCTGAGACTGGGGGGGCAGTTGACCTTTCAGCACGACAATGAACTGAAGCAAACAGACAAGACAACACTGGAGTGCCTTCAGGACAAATCTCTGACTGTCCTCAAGTGGCCTGGTCACATCCCAGGAGTGTTATGAATAACGTCTCTTAGCTCTGACATAGTCACAATACATCATCCTGTGTCGTCAGCTATTGCTTCAATACACGACTGGGCCTTGAAGACGCCGACACGGTGACAATTCAGACAAAATGCAGGAGCAGTTTACCCAAAAAGCTGTGAAAAACACTTTTTTTTCTACACAAAGACCAGAGTCCATGCATCTTCAAGGGGCAAAAAGCAAACCTTTGTTTTCTCCTCCACCCCCAGCAGATGTAGCCTCTACCACTCTTCACCCTATTCTTCACTTGTAGACTTCCCCACGCGATGTGGACATATGATCCCCTTGAGAGTGATGAAGCAAGTCCTCGAGATGACCCAGACCTGACCCTGACCAGAACACACAGACAGAAAGACAGATGGGCAGCAGCAACCAGCAGCTGAGCCCAACACTTATCCTGATGACACAAAGGAAGCCCATGTGAATGCAACCTCCAAACCCTGCATGAGGGTTGGTAAAGGAAAGCTGGAAAACCCTGACATCTCTAACTGCTGGCAGGGATGTAGTCTTGAGTTTTGAGTTTCATTGAAGTCGTTACTGATTTTAAGGTCTTGCAGCACCATGTTCATAAATGTATTTTATAGTAAAAAAAAAAAAGAAATGTTAACCAGAAAGTACATCCTTTGTGTTAGAAGACCACAGTGAACACGTACTACTGTAATACACACAATTGTATAAAACCTAGCATGGCACGCTTTCTGTAAGACGCAGTGAAGCTTGTGGGCGATGATGCAAATTCTTTCAGACATGTACATGAGCTTTAATATGATGGCTGTTGGTATGGAAACTATTTGGATAGCATGCATCGATAACCAGTCGTGCTTTGCAGGGTAAATTCTCCTGTGTGTATTATTGTATTACCTCAGCAGATGAAACTCTATACTGGTCAGTGCATGGTGACACCAGAGAGGGTCCATCTAGTGTGTGTGCATGTGTGCGTGTGTGTCTAACAACATCATTATCAATTTATACTGACAGTGTATGAGGAGAAACAGCTTGTGAACATCGGTCTAATGAGAGATTCAGAGCTTCACTGAAACTAAACTTTAAACAGATGGGTCCTATGGATGAGTGATATGATGATATAGAGTATGTCATGAGATGACAATTTGAATTCGTCAACCATCAGACTGTATATACTAGGGCTGCACAATTAATGAAAAATATCATTGAAATCGCAATATGGCCAAGTGCAATATCCAAATCACAGGAGCTGCAAATTGTGTCTCAACATTGTTGTGCATTGTTAGCCTACAAATAATATCCAATCATATCCAGACGTAAAGGAACATGTTTCTTTGGTAGAAGCCCCAACAAAAATCATAATTTTTAAAAAATTTGTCAATTAAAATGAAATGCAAAAATTATCATTCCAACTGAAATTGTGATTCAAATCAAAATCGCAATATCTGCCAAAATAATCGCAATATGAATATTTCTGCATATCGTGAAGCCCTCATATATATGATGTCAAACATTCTTTATTTCACCAAGTCCTAATGGTGTTTGACTGGGACAGAAAAGTTCACAGCTGAGACAGAGTAAATGAATAAATGGTAAGTGAGTCATAATTTTTATGCTCATAGTGAACTCACCATCTTCATAAAGGAAGACCTGATTCACATAGGCTATAAGTGTGTCAGACAGCCATTTATGATGATATCACCACAAAAACATGTTTGGCTGCACTTTACTGTGTTATATAATTTGTAAGCCCATCTTTTTTTCTTTTTTTTTTTTACTATTTTAATGTCTAGATAGAAGGACAGTGTGTGGGTATTTTTTGGACATGACAGAGCAAGAAAAGCACAAATGTAAATAACATGAATTAATGGTGCATTCAGTATCCTGCATCCTACTGTCATGATTTACTGGGACACTTGAATAGAACAGAGCCAAGGTTAACATTAATAGGAACCTGTGCTCTTCCTGCAATGACAAGTCAATATGCAATTGCAATTGTGACCAGGCCTGTTATAGTGTTTACTTCTATCTTGTGAATCTCACCTTAAACAGAGGTACCAGGTGTAATTAATCTGTTTTTATTACCTCTGCCCTAACGAGGATTCTATACAGTCAAGACCAGTTTTCAGGTAATTGCCAGGCCATACAGAGAGCTGTTTCTTTTATTTCTCTAAAATCAATTAGATTTATAGATTTGCCAGATCACATTTGCTTCCATTCTGTAATACTGCTCTGAGTCTCAATTGTTAATTTAGTAAACTGCAATATTTCAGCCATTCGTGACTGCTAATGGCCATATGCATCTTTGTTTAATGGCGGTATTTAACTTGTATGACTTGAAACATATTCATCACATACAGCAATATACAAATTGTTCACTGACACAACATAAGCAAACATGGCTGTCATGGGGCAGCAGCAACCCAGTCGATGTTAACTCCGCCTCATTTCCTACCAGATGGAGAGAGTCTGATAGAGCAGACGGAGAAAGGTGGTGAGATGGTGTGAGGGCAGCTTTGCTTGTAGCAGATGCTGCACTAAAGCTGCTCCTCTGGGTACGAAAAAGCAACTGCCAGCTTGGCTGCCATGGTCAGTACAACACAGGAGAACATGGACTCAGACAGCAGAGGCAGAAATGTTAAAATGCAGATACACAAATCTGAATCTTTGTGAAATAAGTGGTTTAGTTTGGCTTACTGAAAACATTCTGCGTGAATGTGTGAGCACTTCTTAATAATCCTTTCAGCACATCACATAGCCAAGATGTTATTACCCCTGAGAGGTTGACAGGGACACACACATGAGCAGATGGGATGGATCTACAGAATCAATCAAGACAATTCAGTGTCATAATGTACACAGACTGACAACTCGACCTTGAAGACTGCAAATACAGCAATTTCCAGTGCAAATCAGTGTTTCACTCACACACACACACACACACACACACACACACACACACACACACACACACACACACACACACACACACGCTGTTAGAATAGAAGTATCATCATAGCCGTCCCCTGGCACACTGACAGCAGCCATAATGTCAGCGATCAACACCTCCCAAATTACCAACCCGCACAGGTCAACCTGCAGCCAAGTACTCTGGAAGTGTGTGTGTGTGTGTGTGTGTGTGTGTGTGTGTGTGTGTGTGTGTGTGTGTGTGTGTGTGTGTGCGCGCAGGGGGGGCGTCAAGCCTTCCGTCTTACCAAATCTCCTTTACTCTGATTGCTCACCCTGATAGGAACTCTCACAGCAGCCATTACAAAGTCATTAAACTCTGTGTGACTTTCCCTGTGATTACACATGCATTGTACTCATGTACTCATGCAGGACTTCTGTATGAAGCCATGCCAACTGCAACAAGAGCTCAATAATCACATCCTGACCCTTGTGTTGCTCATCTTCTATTCTTCTCTCAGGTTCAGGTTCAGGTTGAATATTTTAGCATGGAAAGGGAAGGGAGTGGCAGATCTCAGATGTGTCCTGCAGGACAGTATAATGTGCCGCAGGTTATCTGCCTCCAATTGAAGGGATTGACACGGCAGCGAGTGGGGCTGCGTGGTAAAACTTTGGTCTGTTTTTAGAGTCGGGAGCTTTAGAATCGGGTTACAGGGTAAAAGGGGTAAGCTAAAAATGATGATAGGGTTGATAGTGACTCTGTGTGTGTGTGTCCCTGTCTAGCCACATAATCCTGCCCTCCTGGTTCTTGGTTAGATAAGTGTTAAGCAGTAACTCTAGATGCTCGGGGGGGGGGGGTTCTTGCTCGACAAAACCTGTCAGAGCAAGAACAAGCGATTACAACGTGATCTGAACGTCTATGTGGCTCCACAGCATCCGATTCCGCTTTATTCATACTTAGACTCAAGATCACACAAGAAGCATCAGACATCAATATGTATGTTCCTGAAGTTTGTGTGTTAGATGAAAATCAATTCATAGACTTTTTTTTTTGGAAGCAGAGTAACATAGTTCAGGTATTGGCTTGTAAAAACAGGCCTGAGTGCAGCAAGTCATAAACTGTTTTAGTAGTAACTTGCAGTTTCTGCTGTGACTGAACCAAAGAGTAACATGTGGGAAGGTATAGGGGATAAGAAGGTAGTTTGTTCAGTTCATGAAAACAAAGAATTATTGACGCTAACGGTTAGTGCTCTTCATACCTTGATGATTTTTCAGCATTTCAAATTAAAATAACTAAATAAATCCTCTATCAGAAAGGGGAACTTCAATGAGGGTTTGTTTAGTCACTCAACTACCATCACTCTGGACCACCAAGAGCCTTTATTAATCTCCCAGACTAAAACAAGACATTGCTGCGTGTTTCATCATGAGTCTGTCTTCCCTGTGTTTGCACTGAATCACTTGCTGCTGGTAATTTAATGCTCTTAAGAACAAAATCAACAGTGGGGGAGTTATAACATGCAATGAGCAGTCAGACTCTGAGACACTGTGAAGTTCAGGGACAAAGACAAACAGAGGTATTTACAGAGAGATCAAAGCGGTTCATGTACAGTAAAGTAGATCAATGGCTTTCTGTTGCTGGGAAAGCGTGTGTGTTGAATTCATTTGACGCAAGGAATGAAGGACAGGCTGATCCACCAACAAAAGGCAGGAAATGAATTATGTCTGCTGAATTATTGTGCCAGGAGGCCTGCTATTTTAGTTCCCGGTCTATTCCCTTCTACCAATTAACACATTCCTCCACCCTGCTATGCAGTTCGTAAACATATTAGACTGATAATTGCAAACAAGGGTGTGTGTGTGTGTAACCCCATTTCCTGGTACCTCAAATCATTTCGCATTGGGCTTTGGTTGCTAGGAAGAGGAAAGTAGGGATGAAGTGGGGAGGGGCGTGAAGAACAATGCCTCAATTGAGTATCACAGAGTGGTGCCCCCAAACTCTAAATGTGACTCACCTCATTTAAATACCATAAGTCTTTAAGTGACTGAAGTCTAACAAAGCAATGAAAAGGGTCATGGAGGGACTTTACACCACGGTGGATCAATGTGTCACTAATGTGCGTGATTCTGCTTGAAGTAGAGACTTTCTATTCACTCTTCCTGTAATTGAGGTAATTGCTTGCAGCTCCTTTCAGTTCTGTGTGCACTCCTCCGTCACATCCATCAGATGCTGCCGTGTTGTGAGGTGAAAGGCATTTTGTCCAACCAATAATGATCCTCATTGTCTATAACAGCCTTTCTAAGTGGCTCAGCAGCACCTGTCAGCAGCCTGATAATCACATGCACGCGGAGGAAGAGAATCTAACACACACACCTCTCCATTAATTCTCTTTGTCTCCACCATTTCTGAGGCGCTCTCATCACCACTCTCCTCCACATTCCTAACACACACAATGACACACAGCCAGCACTTCCTCCTCCGCTCGGGCAGATTGGTATTACTTTCCACCACAGCCTGTCTCTCATCTCCCGGCTGCAGTGTCAGCAGTGCAGGCACGGGGAGTTTGTTAAGCCTGGAATACAAAAAATAAAAGTCTCTGGAAGATCAAAGCAGCAAGAGGAAATATTTTATGTTCCTACAATTTATGTAGAACAGAAGTTCAGTGACACGACAAGAAAATTGTGTAACTGAGGTAAAATAGCACCTTTCAAGTGCTTGAACTGGGTTATAAGGTCACTAGATGTATGTTGTGTGGAAGTGTACAAGCTTCCATTTCACAACGTTTTCTTTCTTTGTTGTGTGTTAGAATAACAGAAATCCTGCTGGTTGTAGCAAATAAAGAATCCTGGCTCTGGCACTCGCCTGGCCAACGTTGGACTTGGTTGTTTTGCTGCCAGCATCAGCAAAATAAATCTTGCTGAACCTTAATGTTGTGTCACTGTTTTTCTTTGACCTCATTCAGTGCAGATGCCTTAAATCATTGAAACTACTTTTAGGCCCAACTGGGAATAACAGTGACTCTGCACAAATGAAGAGGGAACCACCTCGTTCATGAACTTTGCAGATGCTAAACAAACAACTAAAACACTTTCAGGGCCTCGGCCTTATACCCTCTGAAAACTTCATGGATTAAGACTAAACTCAAGCTGCTTCAATCACACATTTGCAATCCACATTTCCCAGATCTCCGAGTGTAACTAGGGAGTAGCCGTCACTGTAACACACTGATACTTCTTGGATGTTTCTACATAACATATTCTTGGAAATCCCCTCATCCTTTGGCTGACAAACCACACACAACTCTCAGTGGAGGAGTACCTGGCTGCTATCATCAGTGTAAATGAGGTAATGCAGTGCTGAGAAATGATGCCTGAGCGGCGAGCAAGTTGCAAAACTTTCCTGTGAACAATACACACACGACTCTGGTTAAAATTAATACTTTGAGGCTTAATACTGTGTTTATCTGACGAGACTGTGATGGTAACGAATACTGTACTCATACACACATTCTCAAACACAGGACTGGTGGGACTGGGAGGGCTATTGCTACCAGTGATAATCCTTATTTCTGTGAATGGTTCCCACACTGAAACACTGGAATACCTCATTACGTAACAACTCATTCACTTCTATGCTTCACACTTGCAGCTGTCTAAATCACACAGGCCTACTAAAGCATTTTCCAGGCCTTATTCGGCTTCACTGACCTTAACACAACTGTTAGGGATGAATAATAACTTGTGTGTACCAATATGGACAGTGTACACGCTGATGTGACTGACAGGAATGAGCAAACTGATGACTGACCTTTAGCAGACGCCCTTTGCAAATATACGCAGGTGTGCACAATCCTCACACACACACACAAGATGTGCATAGATACACACATAAGCAGGACACTTTTATCTCACAGTTGCTTAAACACATCCATTTTTTGAGAAGCTTTGTGTTTGCAGCTTTGAGATGAAAATATTTGGATAACTTAGATATTCTGTAAATTATGTCCAATCAGTTCTATTTATAATCTTAATGGCTTTTTAACACTTCAACCTTTTTGATATCCTGTATAGTTTTCTAAATCAGATTGTGAATGAAAACTCAAATTGTTTCAGTTAGTAATACTTGTATCACATGACAAGATAAAGATGCTCCACATTATGACAAAACTGCATACATGTGCCTTTGTAGACATGCAAATGCAAATGTTATTACATGGGAATGCAAATCATGTTAGAGACGTTAAAACTTCCCTACATCTTATCTGTCTCTTCAGGGCTGTGTGTGTGAAAGGGAGGATGAAAATCCTCGACCAAATAACAAAGAAGCCAATTGAGTACTCGTGGTTACAGCTGAACTTCACTGGTGATTGATATAAGGATATAAGAGAGAAGACATCCCATCCATCCAGAGCTGTCAGAGCTTATATACAAACATATCCATTCAGTTTATTTAACACACCCTAAGCAAATGCAAGTCAATCAAGTTTTATTATGTGAATTATTATTTCTTTGCACCTAAATACACAACCACAATGTACTACTACATCAGGAGACTCAGAAAGTTGCAATACTAAAGAGTTATTAGAGGGCAATACCATAGTAGAGAAGAGTCTTTCACTGGCAACCAAACAGACACATGACAGGAGAAAAATTTAAAATGAATTCTTTTACTATGATGAATGATACTCAACAGATGCTCAAAGCAACTGAGGAAGGTTGGCATCCTGTATTTTAGCATTTTAAAAGAGATGACATTGTCTCCTGTTAGTAAAATATATCCATTCCTTTTTAAGGATAGAAAAAAATAGAAATCATCACTTAAACCAGGAAATTTGACCATTTGCAGAAGATGGGCCATTGAATGGTAATGCACTGACGGGGCTTTTTAAGTGTAAGCAAAGTCAAAACCTGCTATAGCAGATGTCTGACAGACAGCTGTATCAGATTTTTCCCACCAGTGCAAGTAAAATATCTGATTCATATCAGGAAGTTTGAACACTGAGTAGATTGGGATGTTTTACACTAAACTGCACAAAGGAAGAGATTGTCTGTGTTTTACTTTTCCTAGTTTTACAGACAGATTCATAGTGTCAGACTTCAATCTACAGCCCTTTATCCACATCTAATGAAACACTGTAAGTGGAAAGGTACTCAGACAAATCTGGTCATAAAGTTTCCTTATTTATGTGTTCTGCTGGAACAAGCCTCTTCATTAGTGTAAAGTATTAAACTAAAATCCTTTTAGCACCAGTCAACCTGAGGCGGCACTGCTACATCCCTTTCCAGAGCCTCTGTCTCATGGTGGTTTCTCCATCCAATGTGATCTGTTTTACCTTGCTGCTGCTGCTGCCTGATAGGTTGTTTCAGTTGGATTATATTAAATAAGGATTCATGTAGGAACGTATAAGGCTAGGTTGTGGATGGTAAGTCATGTTCCAACATACCAGAAAGATCTAACTGCAATCCTACAGAAAGGCTGCCTCCAAGCTTTTAAAGTTAAGCTCAACTTTTAAATAAATTTATGACACGTACCAACATACAAAGGGTGAATCTCATCAGGTTACAATGTAAAATTATATGTCAGAAGTACTCATACATTTCCCCGAGACTCTGTATATTTTTATTCCAAACACTACAGAAGCTGAGCTCACTGATTATTAGTTCCTCTGGTTGAA
Organism: Seriola lalandi dorsalis; assembly: GCF_002814215.2. Taxonomy (NCBI): domain Eukaryota; kingdom Metazoa; phylum Chordata; class Actinopteri; order Carangiformes; family Carangidae; genus Seriola; species Seriola lalandi. Next base: position 222,193 of record NW_019524351.1, read on the forward strand.
GCTGTGCTACTCAGCAAAACCAGCTGCAGTGTTTGGAATACAGTTTGTGCTATGTAAGGCCATGACAGTTTGAAAGCTAAGCCTAAAGTAGCTAGCTTTACCTTTGACCCCTTTGATTTGGCAAAATTAGGTATCCTTGAATTGTGTAGCAGCTTTCAAACATCAGTGGAGTACAGCATATACATAAAGTTTAGGGTGAAACTGTCTAGGGTGAAAAAAAAAAGACAATTTTGTTTAGTAAAGTTACACTTGGATTTCAGTGCAAGCCGGTGCCAGGGATCTTATCTTTATCCTTTTATGTAGTGTTTCAACTCCAGCTTGGCTTTGACCTTAAGAGTACACAACAGTGTGCACAAACCTATGTAATGCTGTAACATTACTTCTGTCTCTGAACATGGTTCTATCAGCACCTTGGCAAAAATTTCATACTAATTAGATAAAGAAACAACTTTCAATCAACTTTTCTGTTTGCATTCCACCCTTTGTCCATCCCATGTAGGATCTGATCATTTCTACAACATAAGCAGTTCTCAAGATGAGACATTGGCTGATATGACTCACTGCAAACTGACTTGGTCACAGGCCTCTGTGTGCCTCTTTGTGTAAGTGTACACAGTGTAACTTCAGGACTGGGATGGGAGTGAAACACTTGTACATCACAGCTGCAGACCAGAAACAATGTTCACATTGCATCTGTGTACACACATTTCCTTCAGGTGCAAGTGATGTTACATTTACATCTGTCCTCTGCCAACAACCGCTGTTTTCGTTGTTGCAGTTACATTTTCCATCCAGAGCTGTCAGCGCTTACACTGTATAAACCTATCCACTTTACTTTACTTTTTAATGCATTATCCTGTGACACTGACTGATGACACTTTACATGAAACCGTTTAGCGGATGTTGTATGAAACCCAATATTCGATTATAGTACCATTATAGTACCTAAAATAGAAAAAAAGCCCATCAGAGATAAGGAAATGGTCTCCAGGACAGTTAACATTGAAAACCTGGAAGTGACCCTTTATTTAACATTTGTTAATATCCTTTGCCTGCAGATCTGAACTCACAGTCCACTGGTACTGAGCATTTTGTTCTCAGGTGTACAGTTGGTAAATGTCTCTCTGGCACATCTCCCTCCATAAGATTTTGGAGCTTTAACACCAGTTTCATCCTGTAAAGAACCAGTCTGTTCCACAGTGGCCCACTGGCACACAATACTCCTCTGTTCACCGGATGCCAAATGGTCCAGTCATCAGCCTCCATGCCACCCCTCCCCACCCCCTCCTTTGCTATCTATCTCAGCCTTTCAGTATCTGTCTTTCCCTGACCGTGACAGAAGCTGCTGATGGTCAGTCAGATTAACATCCAGCCGCTGGGGACAACTTCAAAACGGACAAAGAAAGAGCTGCTTTGTCTCTATCTGGTGCTAACGACCCCGGAAGTAAGAGAGGAAAAAGGGTGGATAGAAAAAGCATTACAGTAGTCATTATATTGACCAACTGTGAGAGCCTGAGTTGGTGAAGGAGTGAAGGAGAACTACAGTACAAAACTGGCAGCATCTTGATAATTATTATGTCATATATCACATCAGACCTCTTCAAATAGATATGTAAACTATTTTAGGAAAGATTAATGGTCTAATTCATTTAGTCAAAGAAATGCATTGTTACACTTGACCACTAAATTGGATTGAACAATTGTAAGACAAGTAAATATGCTGCAGGTGCTATAGGTTTTCAATGATCCAGTAACATGTCAATAAATTTAAATTATTCTTTTGCACGATTCTTTAACAATAGTATAATTGATGACTGAAATGAGAAAGAAAACCATGATTTCGTGGATCTGTTCATAGACAATATGTTTCCATCTTCTGAGCAACTACAAAGTCAATTTGCCTCATTCACACTTACACTATTTAAACAAAATAATGCACTAAATCCTCAGGCCCCAGAACAATCAATCATGGACCTGATTTTTTCTTTAAGATCCACTTGTTAAAGGGGTCGTATCTGTTATATACGGAAAACTGTCTCCGCTAACACTTGAAACTTACATGGGAGGAGGAATTTCAATTAGACATATCAGGGGAACAGTGGGAGGAGGCACTGGAGTGGATCCATTCTTTGTCTGTCTGTGAGAGACACAGCCTCATACAAGTTAAGGTGCTACATAGACTACAATGATCTAAATGAAAGCTTAGAGAAATATCCCCAAATATGGCTCCCTCAGGCGAGTGCTGGGGCCCGTGCCAGCATCGCTGACGTGTGTTTTGGAGCTGTACCGATTTGTTGAATTATTGGAGAAGCAGTTTTCAAACTTTGTCTAAAAGGTACTGAACAGGTTAGAGGTTAGGTTTGGTTACCGATTATGTATTTAGAATTAGATGACAGAATATGGTAACCTTGAATAAATCACATTAATCAGGCCATAAACTAAAATACAAAATATTAATAATGTCTGATTATTACAAGCCCTCTTGATTGTGGGGACAGTATCCTGATACACACTCTTTCTTTTGTTAAGGGTAAGGGAAGCTGCTCTCGCTCCCTTTTTTTCCCTTTTATATTAATTTTATTTTATTTACTTAATTTAAATCGTATTAATCAGTTGCATATGGTTTAAACTCCCTCCTGCATTGTGCATTAATTGTATATACAGTATATCATACATATTTTTTATTGTCTATTGTGTTTTCCATGTTCTTAACACAAACAAACCACATCAGTCCTTCAAGGTCACAGTCCTATATTGTACTATGCACCATAAACAAACTCTGTGACCCAGTGAACCTACAAACCAAACCCAGCTCCACCCGGCAAAGTCCATCTATTCAAACTCTATTCAAATCCAGACTAACTCTACAGACTACATGACAGTGCAGTCACCACCATCATGGACAAAGTAAACTACTCCTACACACACTGCTGCATGAACACCACATGCCTTCTGTTATCAAAGCCCAACAATCCAAAGCAAACTATAAATATCACACTTTAATTTTACCCGAGCCGAAAAACCCTCCCCTCAAAAGCATTTCCATAAGGTTAGTTAGCAATTAGTGGTGGGCTAAGAGCTAAGTTAGCACTGAAGCCTGTGCTTTGATATGAGGGTACCATATGATAAGCAGTAGAGAATGATTACAGCTGCTAAAATGTTAAATAAAGGGCAAATACCAAATTACATCTGTGGCAACGTGAGGCTCAAATTATGGCAGCTACTCATGTTTATGTATTATTCATGCCATGAAAAGACAGATTTTGCACATTTTACTAGCAAAACGGATTAGTATTAACTGGCAACTTAAAATAAAATACACACAATTAAATATTAGTTTCAGTTCAGGTACAGTGGCTGAGAGAGCCCATCAGACCAGAACTAAAGAAAAAACATGCAAATAGAAAAAATGGAGAAAATATCTTCACCAATTTGACAACACATACAGTATGTTACCATTAGAAAAAAAAAACACTGCAAATACAGAAGACACAAGAAACATCCATCATTAAGAAACACACTAGAAATATAGAAAACACAAGCAAATACTGAAATTTTCTGAGTCTTACACAACAGACATTAAAAACGAATGAACGCACGCAGATATGCAACATGCCGAAGTCAGTTGTTCATTAGCAATGATGAAAAATGTGCTAACAATATTTCCTCTATGATAACTATTTTAACAATAACGCCTTTGGATCACACGCACAGTGGCAAAAGCACAAGTGTAAATGATGCAGTTAATGATGGCTGATTTCATTTATCAGTTACAGTATCAGGCTCCTGCTATTTTGAATGCTGGCACATTGGCACAATGTCATGGCTCACTGGGACACTTGAATAGAACAGAGCCAGTGTTACTGTTATTAATAACATCCCTGCTATGACAAGTCAAAATGCCTGAATCATGGGGCCTTTGCTGTGTGATGCAGGGTCACTACAGGGGTTCCATTAGGTCTAGCGTCACATTTAAAACAACTGTAACATTTTCACTTGCATTAGCAGAAGTGCTCTTTATCTCAGGTGAGGTGAAGCACCTTCACTATAAAACACTGCAGGACGCCCCTCCTGCAGATATTGGCTGTAAATCTACCAAGAGCCTTTTAGAAAATTACGACCTGAGATTTAGCCTATGGAGGTTTTGCTGAGTGACAATTAAAGGTTATTAGTAAAATACTAAAAACAGTTTAATAGTAGCTCAAGTATAGAAAAGCCAGTTAATAAATCTTTACTTTTCAAAACCAGGGTTACAACGTGCTGCAAAAGGAGCAAAAAAAAAACAATGACAAAAGCAAAAGAAAACATAATTCAATCAAAAACAAGAAATAATATTAAAAGAATAAAAGCTAAAGAGGAACAAATCAGAGCAGGAAGAATCAATAAAAAGAGGAAAGTAGGACTTGAGACTGGTGTTCCCTTGTTCTCATGACCTCAGAGGCCTAGTGGATATATATGGGGTCAGTAATTCATGGATGTGTGGTGGTGCCAAGTTGTGCAAGGCCTTGGCAGTAATTAGGATGATTATGAATCCAATCCTAAATTTGAAAGAGGGCCAGTCTAGTGAGACTGATACCGAGGTGATATGAGAACACTGTTGGCTCTTATTGTACAGTGCATTACAATAGTCCATAAGGAGGAGGAGTGTGTCATTTCCTCTTTTGATCAGTTGGAAGTTTCTGTTGGGTTCTTACGACATCATGGACAATTTGCAGAGTTTTCTGTTGTATGTTTAAAATTGGTGAATGTATTTCTTAATTAGCTTTCATCATACTTATTTCCAGCGTATTTTTGTTTTTGTTTTTGCTGAATGCAACACACGTTGTTAAACAGGTGTTCAGTACGTTTGCCTGGGTTTTCTTAAGCTACAGTGTCTTCAGCTCTCTGCCACCATAGTCTAGTAAGCATTAATGCTAAAACTCATTTTTTTCACCAAATCTGACAAAACCTTACAGACCTAGAATTACAACTGAATCACTGAGACTGTAACACACCAGTTAGTGGACATGAATGGTGGAGGATAATGGACAGTTTCATACAAAAGTAACCGGATTAACAGGGAATCAAGTATATCACACAGACCCTATCCCCTTGTCTACCATCATCCAGAGTGAATAATTTTAATCACATCATACAGCATCAGAGAGTGAAGGTTGCACAGTCAGTGGTTCAAATAGGCTGTTGTGAAGGGGTTTTTCACAGACAAATTGCTCTAATTGCGCTCAATGAGCAACGAGGGAATAGGCACAGACTGGGTCTATGCTGGTCTAAAGATGAATGGCGGCCTGTCTGATACATGAACACACAATCATACACAGAGAGGCTTGAGAACATGTTTTCAAGTTAAAAAACAAAAGTGTGCATTTACACACAGAGACCTCCCTTTTCCAATAATTGATGTGTTGTGGAGTGTAGCAGAGAGGAAAATAAGGGGCAGAGAAGTTAACAGGCAAATGAAAATTCAGCCCCAGGGGGGGGCCTGCAGCCAGAAGGATGTAGTGGGAAACACAGGAACAAGTGTACAGCGCTAAAGCTGACACTACTTGAGACGCCCTATACACAAAGGGGGGATTTAGCGTGTGAAAGGCAGTGTTGCTGTGTGGAAGGTGTCCTTGCCAACTGACAGAAAACAGGCAGCTAGAGAAAACCCTCTTTAGATAATCAGCACTATTCTGATGGGCTCAAGGCCTCTAAAAGACCCCACCCACCGAAACAAAGAACCAAACATACCACATCACTCAGGCTTCCCTATTTCTTCTCTCCTGTCTCCTGCCAGTCATCAAATCAATCCTCGTACCACAGCCATTCACTGAGTAAACGTGTTGAATGACATTATAAATTACAAGATTACAAAGCATCAGAAAGGTAAGCAACACTTTACCATCTGCTCCTTCTCTCTTTGTTGCATTCGACATCAAACATTACTGCAGCTGGGAAACCAAGAGGAGTCATGTGGTGAAAGTAGGATGCTTTACCTGAGGGGTGATCCCTAACATCAAGGCAGCAGAAGAAGGTAGAGGGGGGGCTTATAAGGGTCAGACAAAAAAAACAACTTCCAACATTAGGTCCACTTTTCATGTGGCCTTAACATCCAGAAACTGTGACCATTAGACTTCTAAAACTTGAACAGATAAAGTTGCGTTCCTCTCTGTTATTTGATATCAGCAAAGGCTCTCACAGCAATAAGGAGCAGATGGTGGTGAAATCAGAGTGTAATGTGTGTTATACAACACAACTGTGTTTTTATTACCCTTAGATTAATTACTATAAGCAAAATTGGTCATCCTTAAAGATCAACAGAAGTCACACACACACGCACACATACACACACACACACACACACACACACACACACACACACACACACACACACACACACACAGTGTATGGTAACCAAGCTCCCAGAGCACAAATATCAACACAAGCTACATGAATATTGTGGCCCATCAATACAGCACCGGATACTCATCACTGACAGATGACATAGATCCTCTCATGCTGATGGTGCAGACTTGAGGCTGCGGAGTCAGGTGGCAAAGATAGCAAGTACTTATTTGTTCTGTGCCCTTTGCTCAAATCTACTACGTTTTACATTATCCAGAGACGTCCTTAAGTCAGTTTTCATCACCATGATCATACAATAGTAGCATAAACTACACAAATCAGTTGCTGTGATTTTACTGGACAGAACCACAAACAAGTACACACACTTTGGCCTATTTAAGTTCCGTTTGCTCCAAGTGTGTTGAATTATTCACAGGGCTACCATAAGGGGAATAGGGATAGTAATGCTAGGCAGGGGCCATGCATGGAAAACCCTCATAAATAAAACAATATTGACAAATAAGGTTGACGTCAGTCATGTCATCCCATGCCTCGGTATGTAAGGGTATAGCCTTCACTGACTACTGATAATTAGTCATAAACAAATTTGTTACCAGCATACAGTGTGCCTCCATGTGTTTGTGCAGCAGTTACTTTTACACAATGTTTTAGCTTTAAACAACAGACTACAAACCCTTCAAACATCTCATCTGCAAGCTTGTGATCTAGGCATTTTGTGTACACAGTATACCCACAGCAATAGCTCGTTGTACAAGTTCATGTTTCAGGCTTTCAATACAAACCATGTTGTTAGGCTATAGATGTAGCTGCATAAGAAGATTGTTGTTCTTTACAACTGGAGCATTGCACTCCTTAACAGTGAATGTCTTAGAACAGGAGTGAAACAGTGTCCCTTAACAAAACACCACACTTTCATACCACTCATGTCTGCACCAATATATAGTAACACATTATAGCATAACCTTCTCCCTGGGGAGTCAGGGTCTCACTTGCTTTCCTATACCCAGTACTTTTATTAATGCTACTGCCGTTCACTTAGTCTCTCTGCTTTCTCCATCAAAAGACGACCTGCACAGAGTCATGAGGGCAGCATGCCTGCATGGTGAGCACAGCGTTTTATGTACATGAGCTGGAATATAACGCAGCCAGCATCGGTGTCTGATGGCTGACTACTGCTGGGTGGGCTCATTCCAGCGCAGCACTGCAGAGGCTTAGGTGGTGCTGAGAGAAACCCTACACCTCTGTAGGGCAGGCAGGGGCAAAACAACGCAGCATCACTACTGGTGATGCTTATCAACTGTGACCCTGCCAAGTACATCACTTTAATCTCTCTGTCTGGGATCAGTAGTGCAACAGCAGGCTCACAAGTACTATGCAGACTCGCAACAGAGATTAGTAATACCACGGAGCAAGATGGTGATTATGCATGGACAGAAGGATGGATGGATGAATAGATGGATGAATGGAATGAGTGGCAAATAAGTGGTTTGGTGAGCACTAGAATCAATGAAAGATCAGTTTGATGAATGGAAGGGTGAATGGATGGAAAGACAAATGTGTCAGTGGGCATAAGGATAGTTGGATGGACAGATTGTCCAGCCGTCTGTAAATATACAGCTCACTTCAGCAGAATCATAACTATGAGTTCCTCTATGAGTAAAAGTAGTGATGAGCCAAGGCAGATTGATTCAAACATGATCTTTTCCACTGACAGCAAATTTGTTCTTGTAGTTCCTGGAAGTTTGCTTTCATGATCTTATCATGTTTTAGCTCTAAATTTCAAAACAAAAGACTACAAAACTCTGCAGCTCATGGGTGAATCATGGGAAACCTTTAAAGACCTCAGACAAAAATACATCAAGCAGTACAAAAATATTCTAATCTGTCTGTCTTTAGACTTTATAACTGGACTAAGCTACTGCAGCCACACGCTTGTATTCATATTTCATATGTTGCAAAGTTTAGCAATGGCTGGTAGTAAAATAGGTTCACCTCAATATGTCAGGAGGCAGTGCTCAGAGACCTGAGCTCATAAAGCGCGCAATGCTTGATGAAGAGGCACTGAACTCATTAAAAGCTAATGCTGTCGAAACAGAGTCAGTTATTTAGAGATGAAAAAGCAACATGACAACCTCATTACATTCTCTGGCTGTTTTAGTCTTTTGCTTAACTTCAGTACCAGAATGACCACATTCTGTTGTTGGCAAGTTTCTTGACTTGCTGACGTGTACAAAATACTGAACAATTTGACTGCTTTGCAATAAAAACAAGAATGGAAATTTGACTTTTGTCCACAGTCAAATTGTACAGGAACTAAAGCAATTGCTCAATTTAGCCGTAGTCACCTTTAAGATAAATTAATATTAGTGCTGAGTAAGTAGACAAGGTGACTGAAGTTACGGTTTCACTTCAGACGGGGCAATTTCCTGTGATTCTGAGTTACTGATAGTGATCCAAGCTAATGCTTGGATTAAGAGTCTTAAGCCACTGTATCCCACCCACCCTTAAGCTCCAAGAAAATAGCCTTTCTGCTGACTAGCAGTTATGGAAGCCAACGCTCGGCTTTGTCCATGGCTATGAACAGAGCAATGGCCTGCTGACAGGTTTCTCATCAACACAAACCAGGCGGTTGCAATGACAGGAAGCATTTGTCTCAATCAGCAGGTTGCTCATATTCATTCTGGAAGTTGAGCCCTGCGCACATAGCATTCTTAGTTCCCACACCTCCCTCCCCCTACTCGATGACCCTCCACGCCAGGAACAAAACCCCGGGAATGTGAGCTATGCAGAGCTGCAGCTCGGAGACACCTGTTCAGACAGCCAACTCAGGGCAAAGCTTCCTACGCTGTGCCTTGTCTGAGCCGCTGCATCCAACCCCACCCTGACCTCAGCTGCCTCCATATACACACACACCTCAGCACTGTGTGCATTAAAATAAAGAAAAAGGCATCATTTTCAGTCCAGCAATGAATCATTTCAGGAGGCAACAGCAGCTATTAACACCTTGTATTTTAACTTCAATCAACAGTGAAGAGTCTGTAAAGTGAAAGCATAATGCAGCCATCACAGACTTGTTATAATGTTAAGATGTTGACCTCATAAACCAGAGATTATGAGCCCAAAACAGTTATAACCAAAGTCTCCTAAGAGACCCTCCCTGCCCAGTTGGAATTCAGACTGAAGGCCTCCCACCTTTTTCTAGGCAAGATTTAAAAGAAGAACTAGGCTATTCCCACTGAGAGCAAAGGAGCTGGCCAAAACTGCAGACAAACCATTGAGGTTTCAGAGTTTACACAGAGAAATGTCGGCTCTCTGGAGATTCCCCTCTGTGGCATTCAAATACAAGGGAAAGAAGCTCATCCAAGCTTTTTCTCACAATCACAGCACCATAACAATTTTGGGGATGGGACCAAAAAGAAACAAAGACAACTAGAATGGCACTCAGTAGAGCGCATACCTCTGCCAAGGCCAAACACTCCTACGCACATCTGTCAGATCGAGATTATTATCTGGATTGGCACCAAATTGTACAAAGTCATAGATCTCAATACCATTAATATGTCTGATATTTTAAAACAAGATCCAGACATTACTTCCTGAGAAACTGACGAACAAATCAATAGTTGCAATGTTAAGGAAAGTGATAAAAAATTCCTGGATCCACCCCTTTAAACTCCAAAACTTTTATGGGCTCTTCCCTTGCCCAACCCCCACCCCTCCTCCAAGTTTGGTTCAAATTGGTTTGGTACTTTTCTTGTAATCCTACTGACAAACAAACATACCAACCACAAGGGCACTAAGAGACAGCAGACTTCTACAAAGGCCAGTGTCAGACAACATATACCAGACCTCATAGAAAAAAAATCATATTGATAATGGGTTCTTCCCTGGCCCATGCAACATCCCTCTACCAAGTTTGGTGCTAATCGCTTCAGTACTTTTTGAATAATCCTGCTGACAAATAAACCGACACGAGTGAAAACATAACCTCTTTGGCAGAGGTAATGAATGGTGGGACATTATGTGGATACCACACATGGCAAGCCAGTGAAGTTTCAAACTGATATTTGCAATATTACACAACAGATCTTGATTAAACATTTTGATATGCTGAATAACAATGAAATGCAGCTTTGCATTCGCTTGATTAGTGTGATCTGTAAAGATGCTCCTTCAAGCTACAGTTACACAAGCCAATACATTCTTTTTCTCAAGCCCCACACTTCCTCTGCTAAGTGATGGCTATGTGTGCATTCAATAAGTATGCAGACTGTAACTGTCATGAGGAACAAATGACTCAATGGAATGAAACATAATAGCATTTCCATTTTCAAAAAATTACTCCTGACATCTTGTGCCTCTCTGAATTTTTACCACATTAAGAAATGGATAATATTGTGGCTTTTGGGAGGGTTATTAGGCAATTTCATCTTGAAGTAAAGATACACAGGAGTCTGAGCAATATCATGTGACAAGGCCTCATTCATATCATGGCAGAGCAATAATGGTTATGAAAGAATTTTGGAAAACAAAAACACATGGTGCCCTGTGTCATTATAATATACAAATTCAAAGTATGCAAAACAAGTGGCTGAGTTGGGATGTGATGGAAGCTAGCCAATTGCTGAGTCTCCAGTGAGCCGCCAGCTCAGCTCAGAGGCTTGGCGCTGTCAGCCAGTGACAAGCTCCGTGTCATCACACTTGACTCTGCAGGGCACAAGGGCTCTGTATTCCCCCCGGCAAAGCTGCATGGGCATACTGTACTTCCTGGAGAGTCTCGGCTTTGGGTGTGGGTGTTTTGTGGAAGTTGAGGGTTGTGTTACGAGGAAATTTTGCCATTGTTTTGGATTTTGTGTAAATGTTAGCATACCTAAACTATAATTTCATTTTGTTTACAAGTGTAAGCTATGCGGTCCATGGAGGTTCCACCGTAGCCTACCATTGCAATTACGAAACATTATGTTAGCCCTGCACTAAGCTGCTTTCACTTCACCAGTCCTCAATACAAGACGTCATGGGTGAGCGTTCATTGAAACGTACACCACTACAAAGCCATTAGTGTAAAATTTTGGGGTGTGAATAAAGTCTTACATAGAGCATAAAGTTAGTTTTCTACTGAGTAAAAACCTTTTGAACGTGAAGACCAACGGCTAAGCTCACATACGGTTACTTTATATCATGAACCTGAGCTCACACACCGTACTGTAGCTCTGTATTCCCCATAAAAGCATAATGATATTGAATTAATTTCGAAATTTCCCACGGGAACTGCCTTTTTGTTTCCATTGGCTTGACCACTGTGAAGATAAGTTCTTAACAAGATACAATATGTTGGTACTCACTTTGCATCGGAGGTCGGAGTTAAATGGTGTGTTGTTGGTCAAAGTGTACTCCAACGGTTCCTTCGAGAACAAAACTTTTCAGTTTGTTTATTTTTCACTTTAAAAGCCGTGATTTGTTCCCCCCGTTTATCCACCGTAACTCATCCCCGCTCTCTGTGCCTACCTCTTGGACACAACCTTTCAAAATGTTACGCCTCGGCTTCTTCACGAGACAGATAAAGTGGTCTGTCAGGGCGCTGACTTGGAAACGGTTTGTTTTCTTAGAAACAACGTTAGCGTGAGCGTATGCGACGACACAACGCTGATCTGAGATCTGCACAAAACGGGGCTTTTACCACAGAGGCCGCCCAGTCTGTCCCCTCATTGGTCAGAATTCTTTAGAGCGTGTTCAGTCTTTTGATGCTGTTTCGTTATTGGCTTGTAGTTCTGTCAATCATCAGCTAACGCTTCCATTGTAAATTTGCTTATCCCCCGACAGGAGAAAACAAAACAACCACACTGTGGCATCATAATTCTTCGAGAAATAATGTTTATAGACACATGTAAATATTTATAAGAAACTGCAATTCACAAAATAACTTCTGGGGATTCTGAGTTGCTATTCTATTTTAAGACAGGTTTTAAGACAGCTTATTTGCCTTCAGTTAGGCCTGTTAATTACAACACCAATTAGATCTGTTTCAATTTCAAAATGTATTTACTTTATAGTTTTTGGGCCAGACAGACCCTAATTTCAAACATACCTCAGAGCAACGCTTGCACAAATGTTGGAGTATCTGTCAAGCTTTAGCCTTTTTATATTTGGAAAATCTCCAAATAGTTATGACATCCCTTATAGGTGGAATGAAGTGAACTCGAACTTGACTTTATTTTAAAATAATAATAATTTTATCTTATTTAGGAGAGGTCAGGTAATGCAAGTCGGTATTAGTTGGGTGAGTTTTGTTGTTTTAGTACTAGAGATATAAAAGTAGTTTGATATCTCCCCCTACAGGTCATGATTAAGAAAGAAAGCAACAAGTGGTCAAGGACCGGAAGAGGCACTTTGTAAAGGATTGAGCTGATTCTAAGACTCTTTTAACAAATTGATAAATTAATAAGAACGTGTCTTAAAATAGCTAACAATAGACTGTTGTTTCTTTTCAGTCACCTTCAAGAGTGTGTAATCCTACTGAAATCATAGTCATAGACTCCTAGAATAGAATCTTATATTATTGTAAGACTGAGCACAGACTCACAAAAATCTGTTTCTTTGTCTGTCTGTCTGTCTGTCTGTCTGTCTGCCTACCTGCCTGTCTGTGTGCCTCTCTGCCTGTCTATCTGCCTGTCTGTGTGTGTGTGTGTGAACAAGTTCCAGAAACGTACTAACAATAGATGCACCCCCTTTCGTGCCCCCTTGTCCCCACATTAAAGTGCGTTGTGTGCCAAAACGCTGAACTGCAGCTTCTTTTGTGCTCGGCCTGGGATATGATGTGGGACATATTGTCTGGGAACAATGGAGCCCTGCAGCCCTCCTCTGACAGATACTCACTCTGAACCATTGATACAACCTTTTCAAAGCCACAAAATGTGAAGAGGCTGTTTTGCATGCATACTCAGTTTCATTTCATATGCCAGAGTGTAGACTTGTAAATGGTCATTATACCACTACAGTGCTTCCCATTTGATGAATTTGTGGTTCTCTTTAATGATTCACAAGGATTATATATTTTTTACAATTTCTTGTTATGTCTGTATACTATACCTGTATCATACACTTACTGCTACTCGTATGCCTAATGGTATGTGTAGATTTTATTCATTTCAATTCAGTCTATTTTAGTAGCTACAATGGAAATACTAAACGACAATTTGACCTCTTTGTCATATAGAATTAATGTAAGAATGGAAATTGTGCCTTTAAAAAAAGTAATTTTGTGGGATTCTTTGTAGCTAGAATATAGACTTGTGTATTTATTGTTATGATGATTTCCAGGTAGCGGTGGGTTGCGATATCAAAGTATAACCACTAGATGACAGCAGAAAACAAGTCAGTGCTTGCTGTAGGCCTATAAACATTACGATGCCCACAGCGTTAGGTTGTGGGTGGACTTGATTATTGATCATTGAGGATTTATTCTGACTGTTAAAAGTGCATTTTTAGATAGAAAATGACAACGTATCCATGCAACAGCCAAATTAAACAGGTTTATAAGTTTTTGCAACTGTTCGACACCAGTCAGTGTGTCCCGGATGTTACCATTAGAAGGGGTAGGTGGAGAAGTGGGTTGCAGTCAAGGTTGCCAGGTCTGTACACTACCCACATTTTGTCAAACGTATTTGATGGATATTTCCTAAATACTGCATTTCTTCGACTTATTAAAGGCAAAATCATAATCCTGACACCTAAGACCGACACTAGAGGATCTGGACACTGTATTTTTCATTTTTTGTGTTACAGACTTAGTGTCTATTTAGCAAATTTGCTACTTTTATAATAAAAGTAATAAGGCCTTAAAAACAAGCAACAAATATCTCAAGTTGTTGTTGTTGTTAGTAATACGAATTGTTTAAACTTTTCTCAGTTACCACAAACTTTATGAAGGCTTTCCCATACTGGTAAATATCTAATATCTGGCAACCCGGCGCGCAGCTCCACTGCTACGTTTTCTCGGCAGATAGAGACGCTGCTGTGTGTGTCTGTGTGGGAGATGGACTGAGTGAGGGCGCTCTTCCAACCAGTGCCGCCGATAGCATTGAAATACCCATAAGCTAGTTTTAAATAATTGACGATTTCGGGTCGCTGAATCAACAAGAAAATATAGTACCCTTATCAGTCTTTCACATCCCACTCCAAACACACTAACACGGCATTGATGGTAATGTATGCAAGGAAACAACCGAGACTCGGCGATGGGTAAACATCTTTTTTAACGTTACTTATTCAGATTTTCCTTTTCCTCGTAGCTACGCTTTGACAATCCGCCATTTTTACTGAAAACAAAATAAGTGTCTGGAAACTTGTACGTTGAGCTGTTGCAACACTTTCAGCTATTTCTTAACATTGACATTTTAAGTCTCTTATTCACTGTTGTTTTCTTTATATTTGCAGGTGCGACCGAAGAGATTCTCAGCCCTATCAGGTACTTGTTAGCTAACCGTAGCCTGCTAGCTTGCTAGCAGCAAATAAGATTAAAATGGACACTCTAGTTCAGGCTTCTGGAGAGCACAACAGGCCCCAGTCAGTGCGGAAAATAACGCGAAAAGTAAATGGTTTTGTTTGAAATTGCCGTCTGAGAGCTGTAAATATTTCCTAACGTAAGTATTGCCAGGTAAAGACAACATAGACTGATCGTGTTCGTCGAATTCACCGGTTTTGGAAAAGGTACAGGCGAGTTTTATTGCAGCTGAGAGCTAATGATAGCCTGTTACTGTTAGCTTGCTTGCTAGTCAGTCCGATTAGGGCCTGACCGCAGTCTGTCATTTTAAGGATATAGCTAGCTAAGCTCTCAAAACATCAAAGTAGTCGAAATACATACTGCAAACAAATGTATTGACTTAAAGTTCATATACTGATAATTGACAGTAAAGTTGGGTTATACTCTTATGTCTGATAAAGCGTCCTGTTTACGTCGTCATTATCAGAAATTATAAATGTGTTAGTAGACATAAATACATTGTTGTCAAGTGAGGGGCTACTAAGCAGCCATACTAGTATAGCTATAAGTGTTATTTAGTAAGGTACTATAGAATTCACAGGTAAATGTTCTGCTCACGAATCACATTATGTTGGGTGAATGGTGATTAGCTTTGCTAATATCTGAAATATTAACACTTTGATGTATATATACTTTAATAGTATAGTTATTTGAAAAGCCAAACTAGAGGGTGAAACTGGTTTTAGAGACGTCCTGATGATGAAAGAATAACATCATGGTTCCCACAAGATACTAGATTCTAGTGAAGTCTTTTTTTTTATTATTTATTATGTGTCTACAGACTCTCAAATACTCGTCCAAGAGCCATCCAGGAGGGGACCACCGACATGAAAAGATGCGAGACTCCTCCGATGTCACTCCTCCCTGCAAAATGCTCAGGAGGTCTGACAGCCCTGAAAACAAACACATCGACAGCACAGGGCACAGCAGAGCAAAGGCTGTCCACACACACCGCGCCAGAGACAGGGATGGAGGTGAGACATGGTGGTTGTTGAGAGTAACAGGGGTTTAGCTCAAAAACAAATAACTTACTTTCATGGCTACAGATGATGCTATCATGTAAGAAACAGGAGGTGTTGTTTTTTCCTACCTGTGTATTAGTTTTACAGCTAAGAGCTTCAACGCTGAATCTTTGCAACTGTGTAATTCATTTTTTTTATACTCTCAGACATAAGTGTATCCTGTTTTATGCTTATTTATGCAACAAAGTTGTAGGTGTTTCAGCTTTTGTGGTTTTGGATCAAACAAGCCCCAGCTAAAATAGATGCACAGATGAAATGATTAATTTGATCAAGATGCAGTATATGTTAACCAGTTGAGTAAACCACAGCTGTCAACAGCTGGTAATTTTGGATTCCGTTATAATAATCGCGAACTTTGATGTTTTGTGTATGTATTGAAATTCTACTGCAGTAGCATGAAAGGAACACTACACACAAGCATTCAGATGTTTAAGGAAATGTCTTGTGAGGAGGGGTTAAGTGTCTTTTATGCCTTGTATAGGTTAAGATCTGAATTTGCTCAGTAGCTGGCCAATTTCACTGACAGTATATGAGAAGTAAATTTATTTTTTAGGTTTGAAAAAGTGGGTTTCAGTGACTTCATCACTGTAAACTCAGGGGTGATGGTTTCAAATCTTTTTTTTACAGTTTAAATTTTCTCATGTTTTTCAGTCCAAGATAGCAAACAAAGCTAAACAGAGTATTTCTAAAAAATAGGATGCATTGGCAGTCAAGCAGTCTGATTCATGCTTGTGACATGATTATGGTTAGTGAGTAAGCATTACTGTGATGTGGGGCATAACTGTAGTTTTGGTAGAGAGCAGTATGTTGGGTTGCTACAATTGATTTGGCAAACACAATATTTTGTTTAGTGTATTTTTTTCAGTGTTGCATCGATGAAACATTTTGAGGGCTAATGTTGAACTGCAAAAGTTACTGCTCTGTGTGCAACGTGTCTGTCTCTTGGCAAGAGAATACAAAACATCTGAGGCTATACTAACAGAGAGGCCCATGGGGTTGGTTGCTTTGTAGATCAAGAGTTGAAAATAGGACCCTGAGGAACACAGATTAAGTTATTGGAATATTTTTTTTTAGATATTTGAGATTGACATGGTATGATTGGTTTTGTGTGATACAAAATCAATTTCAAATAAGGAGCTTTTATTATGTCAGCAGAGCAGTCTTTTGCTGTTATGTGCACCGCATAAAGGGGAGATTGTAGCAGAGTACCCTTAAACTGAGTGGGGTTTTTTGTTTTTGTTTTTTTTTTGGTTTAGGCAGCATCACTTACTACTGCTTGATCTGTCATTACATTACAGGTCAGGTGGTTATTATAGTAAAGTTGAGGCTCGGTAAAATGAAATGTAGGTAGTAATGTAAAAAGTAAAAAAAAAAAAAAAAAGTAGCAAAGTGATCCTTTTACAGAAACTTCACACATATGACCATCATAGATGGTGTAAACTATGATGATGAAATAATAACACATGGCAAAACACACATGGACCACATTGGACGATTCTGCCTTTTTTTGTTTTTTAAATTGACAAAATGTCCAGTATTATTTAACAAAATTAATCTGAGGAAATATTTACCATTATCTCCCAAAATTTATAGTCTAACTTCCAAGTTGAGCTGAGTCACAAATGTGAAAACAGATGAGTCTGAGATCAGTATTAGCATCCCTAATTTGCAATTTGTTAACCTTGTTAATGTAAATTGGTGTTAGATTTGAAGTGAGAATGAGCTGTTTTGTTACATTTAAGCTTTACTAATCATGCGTTTACGTGACCAGTAGCTGATATGACTGCCAGTAATGTGAAAGGTGTTGCTTGTAGTGATGTACCTGCAGAGAATGATCTCTCTCTGTGTAATCTCCCACGTCTCTACGGGGTGTTTGCATCTTCAGCTCATTGTTTTGATTTTCTGGCCCACAGCTTTACTGTTGTGGTTGACTCACCGCTGTCATCAGTCCTGTTTCCAGCTGCAGCAGGCAGCTGTTCTCACCAACCAAGCTCTGGTAGACTCATTGTGCACTTATTGTCCATCACCAAACAACAGACAGCAACTAGCTAGTGAACATAGTGAAACATTTAGCAGCTATAGCTCAGGAATTGGTAAAGACTCTAACAGCAAAAGGAGAGTGAATATTGAACTTATATTCTTCAGATGGCAGCTCCCCTCAAAACTCCAAAGGAATGTTAGCATCTGTATAAAAACGCCAATTGTCTGCCAACACTTTAGTCCTGTTTACTTATATAAAGCCATTATATGTCAAACGTGTGATGATCTTATATTGTGGACAATCTTACTTTGGCATATGATCTACTTTTCTATTAAATCCTATAGATTGTGTCATCAAAGATGTTATATTCAGATTTTTCATTTTAAAAGTTCAATCAATGCTAACCAGCCTATTGTTAACTGTTAAACAGCTAGCCAGCTAACCGCAGCTGGCGACAGCAGACCCTGTTCTGCTCTCCAGCTTCGGTGAGCTTGTTGTAGTGGCAAATGTGACAGTTCTTCACTTGAGCAGAACAAGAACCACCATCAACAGCTGCAGTCCAAGACACTGGAGTTGAAGTCCGTTTGCAGGAAGAGAGAGACAGGCAGGGAAACCAGAAGTGGGACTAGAATGAATACTCCATATGAACTAAGCAAAAAGTAGCAGCATTGTAGGCAAAGAATAGTGGCAGCGGAAAAAAATCCGAAAGAAGCGTCAAAGCAAAGGAAAGATACAAATCACAAATTCCAGTTGTGACTTTCACAATAAAATCAGAGTGAAGACAAGATGCAGATCGTGATTCAGACTGTGGATTGCAATTCTACCCAAAAAGGTCGTCATATGATCTCTTTGCCTGATTGCCCATCCCTAACCTCTAGTATGGGGAGCAAAGTACCTCAATAAAAAATGCGTTATGCAATGTAAGTAAGCACCACCAGATACATTTAATAAGCATTTTATGTATTTAGGCATTTTATGTATACAAGCTGTAAGCATCATGAACTGCCACTCAAAAAAGTTTTCTTTTTGCAAGTTACTTGCAGATGTTGACTGCTAAACCTTATTAGATGTGATGAGAGGATTTAGATTTAGTTATTCAAAAGGGCTTGGGTCCTGTTGGTTTGATAAAATGCTACCGAACAACAGCTGTCACGACCAAGCTGGGAGTCATAGGCCAGAGAGAAGCTAAGGAGGAGCGTTGCTTACGAGGAGCTTCAGCATGGTGCTGCACAAGGTGGCAATGCTCAGCAGATGTAAACAATCATGCAGGTTAGAGAGAGTGATTTTCCTGTTTTCAGAATGGTTGTTGTTGCTCCGCTCTGAGTCCTGTTTGAAACCTTACAGCATTGTCTCTGTAAAGTGAGTCTTTGCATTTTTAAAGATATGTGAGAAACTTCACTCTAAAGTGCAGCGTGACAGGCATCACATCATTTGGCATGTGACATTTGACAGCCATAGCACATAATAGACAACCCATACATCGTACACTAGCTGCATTGTGCAGATCCAGTGAGTAAATGTGAATAAATTACTCTTATACTTTTCATGGTAGTTGAGATGTATTTGTGCTGGAGAAGAGGACAGTGCCGTATTCTCAGAGAATACCAACAGTGTACAGGCTTATATTGAAAACAGTGTGTTCTGCCCTTTAGATCCCTGTTTTCTGTTATTATTCAAAAACAAACTTTCTCTTTAAAGCAAAACTGCCATCTGTGTAGATGAGGATCAGTAATGTAATCATGTGTTCTTAAAGGTGCACTATGCATTCTTGCATGGTTTCAGTGCGATTTTATTTTTGTCTCAAATCATAGGCATCTCCCCTTGATCCACTAGCTGCCTGCCCCCTGAATACACTGTCAAATAGCGCGGTCTCTGGAGACAACACAGGCGTCACAAACGGCAAACAAACACTAGGGGCTGTGCCCCAAAACATAACAAACCACGTTCCAGCCAATCACCAACAAGATGGTTTGGGGAGGGGTGGGGGTTAGAGTGCGTGCACATATGGGGGGGGGGCAGTGAGCAGAGTTGATAGAGTAGCGTGAGTATCTGAGAGTAGATAGCTGGACGGCGCCGTGAAATAGGTCTAACAACTCAACAATATATTTTCGGAAATGGCCGAGGCACGGACACGACCAAAGAAAAGACGTTTGGATGAACATTCGGCGAGGAGGAGAGAAATGGAGAAGGAACGAACGAAGACCTGCATTTATATTGGGGAATCGATTCAAAGGTGGCGAGAACTCCTGCTGGCAGAAGGGCCTCCAGTCCAATGCAAACATGGGGGGGAGGGGCGAGCTTGCTCTGTTTTGTTTGGTATTTACGTCGAACGTCAACAGAAGTGACGTCATGCAGGAATGCATAGTGCACCTTTAATGATTTTGCTGCAGCTGTGAGGACATTAAATGGTGACATAGTGTCTTAAAGGACTGTGAAAGGGTGATATAGTTGTATTAATTTATTTGCAATTAGTCTCGTCTGGTTGACAGTGTGAGATGTAGAGTTGAATTCCTGCTGCAACAGCGGGGCCAGCCCTATAATTGTGAATGTCAGTGACTGACTGAATGGTCATAGCTTCACATTTGGTCAGCTGAATGCCATCTGATTGAGTTTGACTTTCCCCATTGGCCGTTGCTCTTTCAAAATGAATTGGTGCAAACTGTTTCTATTAGGGTGTTTACAGCCTGCAGTTTTGGCCACCTCGGCACATTTGCTGCTAGTTTTAGAGACTTTCAAATAAGCTTTAGGAACAAATCTAGTGACTTTCTGGACAAACTTTGGCTCCTTCAAAGAGGGTCGCCAGTACTGCCCTATGTGTGTCTATACTGTTCAGCCAGTGGCAGAGAGGCGCAGCAGCTGTTTCATATACAGACGGAGGCTGTGTGAGAGACAAAATAAGAAAAATATGCTGCCGGTTCTCACTTTCGCTCTGAGAGATATAGCCAAAATCACAGTACAGTGTTTGTCTTTAACTTATCTATATAGTGATTTTTGTCAGATGATATTGCAGTTATAAAATCAGGATTTCGGCAGCAGAGCAGCAGCTTGGAAGTTAACGAGCAGCGTTTCAGTCAACAGACAACAGAAACCAAAAAAAAATGTAAATAAGAACAGCTTTATTGAAAATTCAGCTGTATTCAAATACTGTATTTGAGAGCACAGAGAGGAGGAGAGGAGCAAACAGATAAAGGGCTGAAACCGGCTTACACTAAGCAGGATGCAGATTCAACACGATGTCAGTTGTTTACAACAGTATCACAACTGTTTTCAATTATGTCCTCAATTTTGCACATTGACCATACCATACTATACAGCATCCCAAGCTTATTTTACAGAGGCTAACTCCTTTCTTATTGAATGCTTCATCTGTCTTTGAACCTTTAGTATTGGAAAAGAACAATATAGAAAGCATTTAGTTAGCATACTTAGCAGTTTTAGCTGTCACTGACTGAAGCTTTCGCTGCATGAACTTAACCACCAGCATATTATGTCAACTGTAGGTAATCCAAGTTCTGTAATGGCTAAAATGAAACTTTTGGCTGCTGTCTGGTTAATACGCTTTCTGCAAGTGTCTGCACTCAGCCAAAGATAGCTGTTGGCTCGACTTGACTCTACTTTGCTTTTTTGGTTTTCCATCGGGTAAAAGTTGTGGATAGTACCTGGTACCTGTTTTTTTTTTTTTTTTTGGTATCACATCTAATGAAGTTCCAAGTGACCTGAGGTGATACCAGAAGGTGATGTGAAAACACTGTAGAGTGCTGATTGGTCAGAGAAAAACGTATCAACATCACGAGAGGTTGGATGTTCGGACCAAACCCACCATTTTTAAGCAGCTAATCAACTGTACACTGCTCACTGTAGCCTGTTACATTTCTGTTATTGTGTTATTAGTTATTGTACTATGCTTCTAGTATGGTAACCCCCAAAACTACGCCGTGGTGAATTACGGAGGTGCTGATGTTTCTCTGTTTGGTATACCTCCATTGTTCATGTGTGTGTCACATTGAAGATGACTGCACGATAGCTTTGTGCGTCGTCGCTATAGTAACGATACCACATTGAGGGGGTGCTATCTGCAGTACTTGGAACCAAAAGCAAGTAGAGGCAAGTCAGTACCATGCAGTGGAAAATTGCTATAAGACCAGTAGAGTGTTCTTCTGTCCAGAGATGACTTAGCTAATCACATTGCATCAATTTCTGAGTAATCCTTCAGTAGAATAATCACGGTAGAAATGCCAGACAGTTAGTGTTACCGTTTACATCTTTATTATCACTATAACCATGGCCGATTCCCATGATAAATTTCTGTGCTTAATTTCCCTCACGTTAGGTTCTATAAGGCTTCAACTAGCAACAGTCTCTCAGACACATGCTCAGCGTGTCAGTCAAAACATGGCATAAGGCAGCGACATTTTTCAGCTTCTGAAAACTTTTTACACCAAAGTTAGCGGGTATGAGCAGGTTTTTTTAAAAGCGAGTTACCCTTAAAAAAGGCGATTGACTCCTTTTACAGTCAGATGAGTTTACCTCTCTG
The DNA here is from genome assembly GCF_002814215.2 of Seriola lalandi dorsalis. Lineage (NCBI taxonomy): Eukaryota > Metazoa > Chordata > Actinopteri > Carangiformes > Carangidae > Seriola > Seriola lalandi. The sequence goes on from NW_019524351.1 coordinate 244,614, forward strand.
TTCGGAGCAATGTCACATGACCACAGAGCACACACACACACACACAGACGAAGGAGAGAAACATTGAGCTTTAGCCGCTGAGCCTCTGTGTGAGACGCTCTGGTCAGTGATTGTGTTTTTATAAAGGGCTGCAGCTCACTGTCATCCCAGAACACAGTGTAGCTGCTGTTGTCTAGTTTAATGGCACCTTGCTGGACAGGTGACAGGTGTGTCGACTGTCTCTGAAAGATGGTATAGCACGGGAAAAAAATGAATCTGCTATTCCTTTGTTTACAGAGTGCACATGCAGCAGGCAAACCCAGTGTAGTGTGTTGGACATGTTATTGTTTAAATGCAAACATTCACTTGCTGAAATGATTTCAGGTTGTAATTTAATTACTTTTTGAACATTTTCAGCGTATTTTAATAATACCGTAATATTATTGATTACTGTGATCATTTTCGTCACTATAATCATGATATGAATTTCTATACTGTTTCATGTCTTAAGTGGATGAAATTTGAACAGCTTCTCTTTGAACAAATTTCAGACTGTACAAAAGTTCAAATGCAATTTGTCACCAACAGCAGGACCTCAGAGGTGTGGTATACCTGCTAAATGCTGCTGAAATCAAGCATTTCTTTGCCCCAACGTTGGTCTTTGTGTGTTGACACACACTGACATCATTCATTGAAACTCGAAGCTACTGCTTTTTTATGCATGTACATGGGTTCACATAGGCTACCCAGTTATCTTGATCAAAATCAAACACTTTACTAAGTCAGGAAAGTGACTTTGAAAACAATTTTCATTACTTGAAAGATAAAGGATTCATGCATGTGTCAGATCCTGCAGGTGACATGTGGGGAGTCTGTTTATGTGCCACCCTGACATACCCCATGTTGGGAACCTGAATGTAAAACAAGGCCTTGGTGCAAAATGGGTAATGCATTTCGTACCTAATGTGATCTGTTAGAGTGGTTGAAAGTAACAAAGGTAAATAGGATGAAAAGAGGCAAGATGAATCAAGGTGTTAGTCTAAAGAATATCCAGTACACCAACACTCTGAGCAAGAACATTTTCATATTCCTCTCCTAAACCTCTCTCACTTTTTTTCTGAGGTTTGCTTGTACAAGTGGGATTCACTGAGCTCTGATAATTGGACAAATTTGTAAATCGCTTGTTTCAGCCTGATGAATGCCACCTGTTCATTAGGAGGTGCACAATTGTGAGATTTGATATTTAACATTTAACAGAGTCAACGCCCTTAAAATCGCCTTCAAAGGCAACCTGTTCTGCTCCAGTTGTGGGCAGTTTCATTCACAAAAAGATAACCAATTCTAAGTACGAGTAAATTGGTGAATGCCACAAATTTTCTTAAATCGCTCATATGTGCAACATATGAACAAATCTGTATGAGTGGTTCATGCATGAGGCCCATTGACTTCCATAGTTTGGAAACTTACCTCAAAGAAACACTGTTTGGGGCTGTAATGACTCCTGTATGCACAGAAGCTAAGTTTCTATAGGTCCCTTTTGGGAACAGTATGCTGTCCCAGACATGGTTTGCATGAGAACAAGTAATGGAAGTGACACAATCATTTTCTTTTTCGCCAGTTTAATTTTTGTGTTTTAATTTCGTCGCAAAATTGACATAGTGTTTTTCTCCAAATAAGATACCATTTAGATTTTATCTCTTGTGTATTGTTTTTAATTGCTCAGCTGCAGGTCAGTCAGAGTAAAATGCTCAGTTAAGTGCCATGAATTACAAGCAGAAGTGTTTATTTTGCAATGCTGAACATGCCACAGATTGTAACAGACACTGTATGTTTTGGGATTGCTATTTCTGTATTGGGCCACAGAAGTTGTTAAGTCAAGGTCAGTCGTGCTCAGTGCATCTGTCCTCTCCTTCTGCTGTACGTGAGAAAACCTTTCATTCAAGCGTATATTCCCTGTCATGGTCTCCCTCACTGCCATATAATTATATTCCTGAAGCAATTCAGAAATTGTTACAAATGTCAAAATATCTGACAGAGCTTTCATTTGAAGCATCTGATAAGTTGGGCAGAGCTTAGAGGATAGGTTGAGAAAAGCAGGTTCAGTCCTGTGTGCTGGCAGTGTTATTTTCACTTCTATTGCCAAGAGGGCAGCCTAGTTCAGGGACAGGTTTTTAAACGTAGGATGCTTTGTTAGGCAAACAGGTGTAGCAACAATATAAATTAAAGCTGTTGCATAAATGAATAGGGTATGACCTGTATATTATCATGTAGTTTTAGCAAAGGTATACAAAAAATCTTAGTGAAATCAACTTCAAAAAATTGTTACTGTCACATCAAGACATTCGGTGAAATTCCTGTAAAACCTGTAGCATTGTTGTACTGGAAAAATTAACTGGGATTACATCGTTGCTTTGTTGTCTTCACACACTTTACCAACAGGAATATTTGTTACAGAGCATATGACTAAATCAGGTGGCTCCTTAACTACCAGTAGCTCAGAGAATATCGTATGTATGGTATGTATGGTATGTATGTACAAACCATGGATGCATAGTATAAACTTAAAGCAACACAACTTCATACATACCCATACATACCAGCTTCTGACACTTCTAAGTCAAAGACTTTGTTTATATCCAATCTGTTGTAGGCAACATGCAGTGATGATGACTCTTCTGATAACAGAACAGATATAAACCTTTCCAACAAACAGAAAATACAGTATGTTGCCATGTATGAAGTGAGTTAAGCCGTGAGCTTCAACTTGAGCCCTGTTGTTTGTTTTTGTTTTTTTTAGCCCATGTTTTACATTTTTGAAAATTCAGTATACTGAATTAGCTATTTTAAGTTTATGTACCACTGGATATACTGACAACTATCACTGGATTAGTTACAGAGGAGCTTTTCTATGATTTCCAATCTGATTTAAGGATGTTTATTTGCAATGGTGTTTAATGTTTGTGTTCAGGTTTGACTGAATCATGGCTCAGATTTTTGTCTGATGTGAGTTTCAGATGTTTTTGGTACAAAATGTAAGTTTTGGATATTGATATTTAAAGACTTGTTAAAGATCTTATTTCTCTGATTTGGAGTCAGTTTGAGTGTTTTGATACAATTTATGAACAAATGTAACCAGTAATACAAGAAATGAGAAGCTCTCACCTCCTTTTATAGCTTTCAGTAAAAAAGGTTGGAGACCCCTGGTTTAAATATTAAACGAATTCAGTAATTTCAGGCTGATGAGTGTGCTTTTGTTCTCCGCCACGCTTTTATATCTATGAATATGGCATTTTACAGTTGTTGTCTGTTGTTGTTACTGACAGTGTCTTTCCCTGTTCTTGTGTGTTGTTACAGGGACCAGTTATTCCCCACAAGAAAACTCTCACAACCACAGCTCCCTTCATAGCTCCAACTCACATTCTAATCCCAGCAAGACCTCAGACACAGTAAGTGTTGCCTCTGCCTGAGCACAGAGGCAGATGATGCACTGAACATAGTTTTTCCATCACAGTTTATAATACATAGTTAATTTTGTACGGGACAGTCTTGATTGTTTCTTGGCAGCTGCTGCTGTTCAGTAGTTTCACAGTTGTTGCATCTTCTTGACGTAAAGATCAAAAGCGTTAAGATACACCACTGCTTAGATAACAATGATAACATCATGGAAAAAAATGTTATATTGTCAGAGCAAAATTAGGCAAGTGGATTACATTTCTTACATCGTTCTCTTTATATTTTCTCTCTGTTTATTTAAAATGTTATGTTATTAACATAAATTAAAAGACCATTCCATCAAAAGTTTTTTAGTTGCTTTATTACATGCTTGTGCCAAAAATGCCAGTTGAATTATTTTTTTCTTCACTTTACATGTTCACTCTGTCAGTTTATTAGGAACACGTAGCTAAAACTGATGTAGTCTAATAGAAAAGTCTGGCAGTAAATCCTTCATGTTCCTGAAATAAAAAATAAAGATTCCCTCAAAGATAAAAAAGAACCAGCTAAAGCTGTCTGCTTTCAACCCCATGTCTCTTTTGTACATTTCAGGTTACATTACAAGCGCTTGCATCAGACCCTCTAAACACACATGCACACAATTGCTTTCTGTCTAGTTGGCCTCATAAAACCAAAACATTGGCTCCTTTTTTCAGCCTTACGAACCTGGTGACGACTGGTCAGAGCACATCAGCTCATCCGGGAAAAAATACTATTACAACTGCAGGACAGAGGTGTCCCAGTGGGAGAAGCCCAAAGAGTGGCTGGAGAGGTAGCTATAAATCCTTCTACACAAACCACTTGATAATGCACACTATATTTTATTTGAACCGATGTCAGATAAACATGGGTTACATGGCTAATATCTGCTTGCATGCATACTTGTATCTGTGTTTGACAGAGAACAGAGGCAAAAAGAGGCAACAAAGACTACAGTTGTCAACAGTTTCCCCAAAGACAGGGACTACAGAAGGGAGGCTATGCAAGCTTCGGCAGCCCCTACTGGTTCTAGTAAGTCATACACTATTCAAACACATTTTCTCCTCGCCAGTTTGCAGTGACTGATCTTAATGAATCACTCATTGTTTGTTTACATTTCTGTAAATTTTCTTTGTTGGCTCATCCGACGTATGAAGTATGAGCGTTCTCCATCTTTGTTTCCATCTCCCTCAAATCTGCCTCTAAACCCTTCAGCTTAAGCATTGTTGTGATTGGTTAGTCAATGATGACTATTGTTGAGCTGACCTTTGGCTGATGAATGCTAATGAACTGCTTACCAAAAGACTGAGACTACCAATGGCTGAACCATGCATGCTGCTGTGGCTTTAAACAATGTACTGTGGCTGTGCGCTAAAACTAATCTGGTGACCCAACTGACTGGACCATGTTGGACCAAATCCATTACAGTCTTAAAGTCAGGCCAAGTAGTGTTTACTGTTGAGAGATGAAATGATAGTGAGAGGGTGAATTATTCTAATCAGTTGTCTGTTGTTCTCATTAGCATAATTTTAAACATAATTTTTACGTGTGTGTGATTAGGGCTGTCAACGAATGTTCTAAATTTGATTATATAATCGAATTTTAAAGAAAAACTGACTTCAGATTGTGAAAATTAATATTTGATTACGGAAAAAAAAAAGCAGCACTACCGCGGCTGTCTGCCTCATGACTTTTTGTGTGAGTCTAGACCTGCACTGAATGCACTGCATGACAGACATTGAAATGTAGGTCAAGCTGAAACGAGCAAATAATTCAACAACTGTGTGGTAATGATTGAATCTTAACTTGGCCACAGAAAGAGTGGTTTGCCATCTAAAAAGACCCATTTAAAAATAGTTTGGATTTTGTTCAGTCGACAGAAAAATTGTGTTGAGTGGTATGCAAATTATATAAGTTACAGTAAGCGTAGCCTACCATTCTAGCACTACAGCAACGTTGGCGCACATCTTAAATATGCACCCAAATGAGCACCTGTACAAGGAGGTCTGTCTCTTGTTGTATTGGTTTGCCATTGTCTTTTGGACATCATGCACAAACATAGATATTCAAATGGTTCATACCTATGTTTTGTTTTGTTTCTACGGACTGGTTTCAACTTAGACAGCGCTACTGTGACTACAGGAGAGACTAAAACTGTCTGGAAATAGTGAGCCAACAGTGAGAATTGTATTATAATTTAGTCTATTAGATTTCATTGCAGAGCCACAGGTCACTTGAAATTTGCCTCACAGTTGTAATTAACTCACCTCCGTCCAGCTCTCTCTCTCTCTGTACAATTGTTGGCCATGGATCATCATCTACCATTTCATCCAAATTTAGCCTTTCTCCTCTGTTCCTTTGCTTTTTGAAATAAAATCAATAATTAGCATTAGGCAAACGGTTTGAAATGGACATCCATTTCTGTTTTAGTACCTTGTACAGTGGATTCATAGTGACACAATTCTGATTGTAGTCTCAGTGTTGTGTTGTCCTGTGTATTTACTCAGTCAGTCAGTATGTGCTGCTATCTGGCTGTCAACATGTGTGTATCCTGGTGAAAATAGCTGTTATCTGTAAGGAGCTCTTTGCATGTTTCTACAGTCTTATGGTCTGTTTCCGTCTGTAGTTGTTCTGACACACACAGAGCACTCAGCATTGTATCACACTCGTTGCCTAAAATTAAAGGTTTCCTCAGGTACAATCTTCTGTCGTTTTCAGCTTCTTCAGTCACAATTTTCATTTGGAATTATCATTTTTGCATTTAATTTCCACAAAAAAAAATCAAAAAATGATGATGATGCAATTTTTATCATATCACCACAGTGCTTAATTTGTGGAATATGGTGACACATTTTACCTTTTTTATAATTTAAAAAAAAAAAAAAAAACGGCAGCTCCTGCGATTTAGATATTGCACTTAGCCATATTCAGTATGGTAATATTTTGATTAATTGTCCTAATTATAGACAAGAGCCGGAGCTTGATCCACAATAGTGTACCAATCGACCTGAGGAACTTCTTACAAGTATTCATTCAGTTTAGTTAGACTCTTGGTTGGTTGTCAGTCCTTAAATGTTTTCATTTTGACTACATCAGGGCTGGACGCTTACTTCTTTCCAATGTGCTCCTAAGTTGAAAAATTTAGGAGTGCATAAATAACTTATTTCACAACAAAAAGCATAGAAAAAGAAAAAATTCAGCCCAAGCAGCCTCTTAGTTGATAAAACAACAACAATGACACGGACACTGCACTGAACCAATGTTGTTCATTGATGAAGTCACGTGACCCACTCGTCTGTGCAGTCCTACTGTGAACTGCTGGCTGAGCTCAAAGCAGGTCAGGTGACCTGCTTACAAAAGCAGCATCCTTCTGCATAAGTCAGTGAAAATTTGCGTGTGGAAGTGAAATATTCATTCAGTGACACTGGGGTTGGAAACATATACAGGTTCACTAAGCAATGATGTTGGTAATCATTAACAGAGCAGAGTAGAAAACATTCAGCTACAGTTTCTCATTTAGCCGATGCTGAGTGCCAGTTTCGGTGGTTAAAATGACAAACAGCGGCTGCGGTATGTCACATCAGCTGTCACTAATTAATGTTAATTCTGTCAGTAACTTGATGACAGCCCTAAATTAAACTTGGCTGTTGTTGGTTTGTGTGCTCTCTGCACACCCCTGTCAGTATTTATCAAAGATGGTTTGTGAGGGATGAAGCTCCACTCTGTAACACCATTGTAAAACCATAAATGAACTGTGTTTCTTAAGTTCCAACAGAGTGAGACATCTTCTTTCTAGTGCAGGGGTCTGCAACCTTTCCTATTAAGAGTAATTTTTGGCTCCTCTCCCACAAATAAAAATCATCTGAAACCACAAAACCTACTCGACCCTTAAAATGAAGATAACACAGCGTTATGCATTATTGCATTTATGAAATGATAGAACTACAAAAAAACTGTTGACATTTTATTGCTGTTTTTACCTGTTATAACAAAGAAAAACACAAAACTCTTATGAATACGAGAAAAAAACACTGGCATGTGTATGCCTACTTCTAAATAAAACACAGAACTATGCAGGCCTATTTGAGTAGTTCTCTTATTTGTCAAGGATTAAATTCAGAATTAAGAGGGAAGGAAGAGAAATTAAACTCTATTTTCCTCTGAGAGTTTTCTTCATTCACATTTATCAATGGGTTAGCTTACCGTGGGTCCAAAACTCAAGATTAGCCACCTATTGGCAGCAGGAAGAGGCGGCAGCTATTTTGTAGATTGTATGAATAATATCTGTAAATAAAAGTCCATATTTTAAATTAAGTAATTTATTTACACCCAAATCTTAGATAAGACGATACATTTGGTAATGATTGCAATGCTGTTGGGCTCGTGTATGCTTTGAGACATATTTTGAGTTCTGGTATTGAGCTGGCTTTCCGATCCCTCCTTTATAAGGAAAAATACATTATTTCATACATTTTCATTGTTCTCGTAAAGTTCTTTATGTGCTTCTAAATTTTTTAACTTGGGAGCTCAAATGCTCCTTGGGGAAAACAGTGTAGAGCCCTGACACTGCGTACCCAACCACCTAGAAACTAATGATAGTGGAAGGGATTACTCACCTCCAGCACACACCTTTTCCTGCTAGGTAGTTTTTACTGTTAGCTAAAATTCCATTAGAGGAACAATAATAAGTAAATGATGGATAGTGTTTGATTTTGTGTGTGGCTACAACTTTTGATCAGTGATCCCAGAGTAATACTTCTTTCACAGCGATTTGCTGGACAATGCTGAATTGCGTGTCAGTAAATAACAGGGTCATCAGAGAAGTAGAACCAGGCTCGAATTTTGCCAGACAACTCTTCCTGTTTTTTGTCTTAAGTCTTGTGAAAGAGTTTCATGTGGGACCATAAACCTTTGAAGATGATTCTTGCTCAGCCAAGTATTCTGAAATTTTGTATGTATTTTGAATTAGATATGCCACAAAGAATGAACAAGGAGACTACATCCTCTAGCACAAACAACGCTGCTGGCCTGGCTCCTTTCAAATGAGAGGGCTGCGTTTTTTTTTTTTTCACGCAGGGCTTTTGGTTGTCTGAACTAGAACCCAACCCATTTATCAGTTGGCCAACTTTATCGGATGATATTGGCCTATCACAGATATATTGATATTGACGCATATATTCTCCAATATGCGCTGGTATGAATACTTTTATTAAGAAGCAATAGTGCAGTGGAAATGCATTTCATGTATATTTGATCTTTTGTTTTCATTAAAGTTATATATACACATATTTGTTCTTATGTTTTTTATTTATAGTTATTTTATTTAATTCCCAGTGAAATTTACAGTTTCAGTGCACTTATGTCATTTTCTACAATAAAGTATATTGTTAAACTGTAAAATATCATGTTTTCATTACATATCTTTTTATAAGTGTTTTCATATATCGATATATTCATATATATTTTCATATATCGATATAGTAATTTTCTTACTCCCTAGTATCTGTATTGGCCCCAAAAATCCAATATTGGTCGGGCTCTAGTCTGAACATGGCCTGAGGGTGTGATTGCAGTCCAAAATGGAACTGATGTTTGCATGAGACTGTTAGTCGATTCCTTATACCACATTTAATGAATATACAGTATTATCAAAAAGGACCTACATTGATTTGTGAGACTGCCTCTGCCTCCTGAAATGACATCGTCCTTTCTGCTGACTTCACAGAGTCAGCCCAGGTGGAGAAGCCATCAGCGACCCTTGCCACCCAGTCCCAGTCATCATCCTCGGGCTCAGGGAGCTTGAACCCATCATCAGGGCCCCCTGGATCGTCAGCGTCCACGGTGCCTGTGTCTCCAGTTCTGCAATCTCCCGCCCCTCCGCTACTCCAGGACCCCACCCTGCTTCGCCAGCTTCTCCCAGCACTTCAGACTGCCCTGCAGCTCAACAATGCCAGTGTGGACATGGCAAAAATCAACGAAGGTAAGAAAAACACAGTTCTAAGATGCTTATGATTCATATATACATTCAACCAGTGTCAACATTCAGACTGCTGCAGTGGTTACATTTGATGAGCAGTAGTTATAGGGAGATGGTTTGAAATTATATGCTGCACTGCTGTCAGCTATTTGTCTGACTGCTCAGGCTTTGACATGACATGTTAATCTGTCCTGCTGGTCTGAGCACAGTATTGAATCATATCTCTGTGCTGTGTGTATTGCTGTCTGAATGTGTGGATGAAGACTCCCTCATGGCTGGGACTTGTTTGTACAGCAGATCATCTCGCCATGTCTCAAGGCAAAAATGTTAATAGCTGTTCAAACTGTCACAATGGCAGGTGGGATGAAAAGCTGGCTCCAACAGAGTGGCAACACAGTAATGGTGGATATAAATGGCCTGCAGACTTATCCCACTTAAGTTTGCAGGCATGAGAAATAGTCAGACAGGCTACTTCCACACTACTATGTTTTCGTTTTAAAACACATTCCTCCTGCCATCCACACAACTCCGGAGTTTTTGAGCTCCGAAAACAAAGAGTTTTGGAAACGCTGCTGGACCCGTTTTTAGTTTGAAAACTCCAGGGTTGTGGTGTTGTTTGGAAAGGTTAAAATGGAGACCTTTGGAAATGATGATGTAAACACCCGCGGCCCCTCCCTTATCGGGTCTTATGAGCCTCAATTATCAGTGGTGAATGCAACATGAATAACGAATTACAAGCGTTACTGACCTTGTTTTTGTTCTAGCAGCTGTTGTGCAGTTCAATTCTTCCTTTTAACGCTACTGCTGTCTTTGCTGTTCCTCGTTGGTAGTATTTTGTGTGACTAATCAACTGGAGAGTAGAAAATCTACTTCCTGTGCCCAGGAATGGTCTCATGAGATGTGCGTTTTCAGGTGTGTTAGTCTGGACGGGGATTGTTTTTGATACAGAGCTAAAATGGTTGTCTGGACAGACATCGTTTCCATTTTAAAACACTGTTTTAAAATGAAAACGTAGTAGTGTGGACGTAGCCACAGACGGCTCATCCAGCTGATTTGTCTAGCAGGTGTTTATGTACATGGTCAGCGCTCTGCTGTTATGTACGCCCATAATAATTAAGCAACTGTACATCATCATAACAGCTCTCTGAGTCTTGGTGGAAAGGTAGTGCTATTGGCAGTTTTTTGTGGGGGCAGACATACAGCACGTTGTCATACGCAGCACGCTGTCATGCGCACCCTGAATGACAGGCACACAGAGGGCCAGTAAAGAGACTGACTGGGCCGGTAAAAACTTGAAGGACATTTTGATGGTTCACCAGGATTTGTCGCAGTTTGCACGATGGCCAGTCCTACTCCAGAGCCTATTGTTGTACCTGGGTGGTGTATATCAATATATTAATCTAATGTTAGGTAGTTAAATCCTACCTTTCTCTCTCTTCTCTTTCTTTTCTCATCTTTCTCTCCCTCTCATCACGGTCAGGTGTTGCCACATTTGCTTCCTCAGTGGCAACATGTTAATTTTGTTTCACCATCGTCTGTCCAAGCTAAATGATGTCTTCTACTTGGCACATTTAAATAGGTCACATTTCTGATTTGGACAAATTCACTGTGATGCAGTACAGAAACCATTCTAGTAGCAGAAATTAGTACAGTATGTCAGTGCTCAGGGTAACGGTGTGTCTGTTTGCTATTTTGTAGTTCTCACAGCTGCTGTCACACAAGCTTCATTACAGTCGATGCTCCATAAGATCCTCACTGCTGGACCATCGGCTTTCAATATCACTACTATCCTCTCTCAAGCTGCTCAACTCTCCAACCAAGGTAAGTGAAGCCCGCGCAGAAACATCTGTTCACAACTGTGTGGAGATATAGTCAGTTAGGTGTGTTGTATAATTTTGGCTGACGAGCAGAGTTGAACTTATGGGTTTCCTGTATGTTTCCTGTGAGTTAAACACTTCTGATTAAGTTGATATCATCAGGTGTAAGAAAGTCTGTTTCCTGACAGTTACAGTTTAAGATTTCACTGGTATTTACTCATGCAGTTCTGTAAGTATTTGAACACGCATTTCATTTATTTTTTGTTCTGCTCAAGAAACATTGATCAGCCAAGTGTCCAATTACATTTGAACCACAAAGTTTTGGGTGCTATGTGTTAAAAGAGCTACATCTCTCACTCATTTCTTTCTGTACTGATGTAAACCTGCTCAAATTAAAGCTGAGACATGGTTCTTTAATATAGTCTCCATTATTTTATTTCAATATATGCGCTTCAGCTCAGAGCCTGTGGAACAGAAAGCGTGATTGTCCAAATACTTACGGCCTGGACTGGAGAGTGGTAGTTTCCTGCTGGATATCGAATTTAGTGGATTGTATCGATGTCTGTATTTTTGTTGGTGTGTCTCCCAACAGCTCAGCAATCGAACCAGTCACCAATGTCGTTAACATCAGACGCCTCATCGCCCAGGTCCTATGTTTCTCCGAGGATCAGCACACCACAGACCAATGCTGGTCCTCTAAAGCCCCTCCTCAGCACGCAGCCTGTCATATCACAGACAAAAGTAAGACAACAATCAACAGTGTCCTCAGTAACAGCATAGAGATAGTTGCAACAAGTAGTAACATTTTCCTCTCGGAAAATAACTGTCACCAACAACAACTCAACGCTGAAATGGATAACATTACTTTGCTAGTATTGTACATGCTGAAAGAAGGTAATGAAGCAGGAAGTAAACGTTCTCTTGTGTCACACTGAAAAAAAGTGATTGAGATTTCACTCATGCTTTTCACTGAAGCCTAGTGTGTATGGCTGGAGTCTAAAGTCTCAGCATATACAAGAAAAGAAAATTAAATTATACAGATTTATTGCAAATGGAATCAGATACATCCTTTTTTATTAAAAACAGTATTGTATTGTGGAACATATTGAATAATGTGGTGTCCTAACCAGACATTTTGAATGGAAACGGAGATCTGTATAAACAGATTTCTTAACTGATGCTTGTTAATGATTAATGGAACAGGCTCTGATGAAAAGCTGGACAAAATATTTTTTTTAATATCTGTAATCTGTATCTTGTGTCTTGATGACATGTTTTGATGAAGTGTTTCTAACTTGCTGCATTCAGGTGAGCACGCCAGCAATGAAGCAGGCATCTCATCCCCAGCCCACATCCCAACAAACCCTCTCCAGCGATAAGCAGCACAGTCATGATGCCACCACGGCCTCCCCACGCACCCTGCAGCGCCAAGGGTAGGTACAGCCACACCACCTGCTCAAGTTAACAATAATAAGTACAATGAGCAGTGAAATAAGAGACAGCTGTGGGTAATATTTGCTGACATTTGAGGACAGGTCCTGAGATATCATGGAATATGTCTACTGTTTATGATATATAGATAATTATTGTTGTAATTTAATGGTAAAGCTTAGTCTGTCGTCGCGCCCCCCCCCATGCAAATTCTCTGAGCAGTACATCAGTGTTTAAATATTTAAGACATGACCTGATAAAACATAAACATCTATGTGCATTGATTGGGTTTTCTGCATCAGCACTACGTCGGCACCATCTGCTGGTCATTAATGGAACAACAGGTGTTTCCCTTCATTCATGGAAGTCATGCATTTGTTTGAGGAACAATTTCCTAAAGGGAGACTATTTATAAGTGTGTGAGCTGGATAAGAGATGTTTATTTAAATTAAGTGAGTGTGGATATATTAACTGATTTTCTTTGTGCATTTGGTGGATGCAGACATAAATTCACATAAATATTAAATCACATATGGCAAAGTTCTTGAGTGTTGCTGATTCACTGAAGATCCACACTCTACTTATTAGCTCACAAGTGTCATAACTAGGGACGCAACTAATAAATATTTTCATCATTGATTCATTGGGTAATTATTTTCTCAATTCACTGATTAGTTTTTTTTATCTATAAAACAACAGAAATTAAAATTCATAAATCCCAGAATCCAAAGTGTCTTAAAATCTTTAAATTTTATTTTACTTTTTTTTTTAATTAATTAATTTATTTTATTTTTTTTTATCAACAATCAAAAACACAAAGATGTTCAGTGTCCTTTAATCTTAGATCAGGAAAATTAATTGACAAGTCATTGTCGCTGTAGACACAACCGACTCCTGATGTTTTAAAACATCATCTCACTCAGACTTACTGGGTTTCCAGCCAAGCAGCCAAGCATTTGGCTGTTATGTACCTTTTTAGTTTTAAAGTACATTTCTTCTGCTACGTGTGCTCCTGGCGTCCGCATGACTGAGTTTTCAAGACTGTAAAACAGAGACTTTTGGAAACTCTGCTGGAACTGTGTGTTTTAGTCTGGACAGGCAAAAATAGACCTTTGGAAACAATAATGTAGACACCCACAGTCGCTCTCTGATTGGGTCTTATCAGCCTCGACTACCAATGGTGAATCCGGCATAGATAACGAATTACAAGTGTTACTGACCTTGTTGTCTTTGTTCTAGCAGCTGTTGTGTCGTTAAATTCTGCATTTTAATACAACAACATTCTTTGCTGTTACTACTACTACTAACTAATCAACTGCAGAGTAAACAATCTGCTTCCTGTTTACACCGGCTCGCACATGCCCAGTGTTTGTGAATGATCTTCTGATGGTTTTCAGGTGTGATTGTATGGATGGATTTGATTTCTGATATGGATGTAAAATGCTCCTCTGGACGGAGATTGTTTTTGTTTTAAAACGTATTAGTGTAGCTGTAGCCTAACACCAAGTTGTCCATTTGACACCTGTCCATTTTCACCATGTCCACCTTTTTAACCAGTGTTGGTGTCTACATCAGCTGTATAACGGCTCACATTTTATACATCTAACTGCAACCCAAAGTGTCTTTTGGCCGTCAAATCTATTTCGACTCTATTTGGTTATCAGCTTCTTAACATTTCCTCTGAGAACAAGTTGATTAGTCCTGTTTGTGTAGGGAAAGCAGTTTTAGAAAGCTCAGGTCTGGAGGATAACATTCTTCTTCGTCTGTTGATTGCAGCAGTCAGAGGAGTCCCTCCCCGGGTCCCAACCATGTCGGCTCTAGCAGCAGCAATGCATCCAACTCTGCCTCCGCTCCCCCCACTGCCTCAGCAACCCGGCCCTCCTGCTCCTTCACCCCCACTCTTGCTGCTCACTTCAATGAGAATCTTATCAAACATGTGCAGGGTTGGCCTGCGGAACATGCAGAGAAACAGGTTTGTACCACCTACATGTTACCTGCACTGACATGATTGAACTGGAAATATAATAGTTTTTGTGCTGGTTCTGGTTCGTCATAGCAACAAGTATTAAAGCTCAATTTTGTGTGTGACAAAAACTGATCTTAAAGGCATCAAGACTACGTGAAGAGGCTCACACCATGGGGAGCATCTGCATGTCTGAGAACTGCACCGAGCTGAAAAACCTCCGGTCTTTGGTCAGAGTCTGTGAAATTCAAGCGACATTGCGTGAGCAGAGGTGAGAACACAGTTTTACTGTTAAGACCTGCAGCTGTTGACGTTTGGAGTAAACCTCAACACAACTAATTGTCGTCGTCTCCATCTCTCCCACAGGATACTGTTTCTGAGACAGCAAATCAAAGAACTTGAAAAGTTGAAGAATCAGAATTCTTTCATGGTCTGAGAACTTCTGGTTTGCGAGTTGAAGCGAGCGTCGGGGGGGGGGAAAGGGGGGAAAAGACCCATTGCACATAGTTGGAAGCTGGAGGGAGATCAGTTGTTCAGTTCCTCTTGAGCCCAGTCTTAAAACACACACAGGAGCGGCAGTCGGTTTGCCTTTGGACCGTTGGGCTGGGAGAACCAAGAGGGAAAACATGAAGAGCTGTTGTGGGAGGGTTGGGTGATTTACAAGTTTTGTAAAAAACCCTCAACGGAAAAAAAATGTAGATTTCTTGTAGATGTTATTATCTATGTTGTAAATATGTTTTGTAGATTGAAGCCATGGAAAGCCATGCCTATCAAAGCTTTTGACATCCAAACTAATCAACGCCTAGGCGGCTACATTCATTAGCTAGCCTTTCCTTCATGTTAACTCGTCTGCAGACTTAAAGCTTCATTTTGTCAGTTCATAGATCATTGAACCATTGAGCACGTGTGGCCTGCATGTAAACGGATGGAGGATGTTTGAAGCCATTTATTTACACAGAAGCCTAGCATAAAGCATAACACACTGGTGTCAAAGTAGTTCTTTCCCTCAAATCTTGGTTAAAGTGATGACTGTCTAGATTCTCTCCCTGTGCCCTCTCTGGGCGAACTGTAACATGTACTCAGGCGTGGTAAACACCCCCTCTCCGCAGGTCTGTCATGTCCGCTCACAGTGGTTCAGTGATCTATTTGCAGCTTCTGGTGGCCCTGCGTTTCCCAGTCTGAAAAAAACAGTGCCTGGTGGTGTGGTGGAGTGAGTGATTTAAAAAAACAAAAAAACAAACAAAACAAAACAAAAAAAAATTAGAGATGTGATGGCGTGCTGCTTTGGACCATTCCCACTACCCTCCCCTGGCCTCAGCCCTGCCCTGTCCTGCTGCACCCTCTCCTGAGACACCAACACTTCACACCTTCCTCCTCTGTTCTTTTTTTTTTTTTTTTTTTCCAACTTTTTTTGTTCCTCTTTGTCCCTCTCTGACTTTTTAAGCTGAGGTGGTTCCACTGGTTCATTCCTTTGTACAGTCGCTAACATAACAATGAAGTTTTAAGAAGAGGACGCAGAATAAAAAGGTTTTATTTATAAGAGTTGTAGTGATGGAACGGTAAATCACTATGATATCCATGCATTGCATTTTCATTTGCACCAAGTTCAGGAGGGGGATCACAGGAGGTTAGAGGCAGATGTGATGTGGATCACCTCTTCAGTCAGCACAGGGCAACAAGAGGTCACAAGGTCAAATGTGAAATGTATGTATTGTAATAAACATATTAAACTGAAGTGAGCACTGGTTATTTTATTGGAATATTAGGTTTGGTTCATACGCTAGTGCCTTGTTGAAAGTCTTAAGCCTCATTCACGTCTTCTTTTATCCGGTTTGACCAACAACAGTAAGATCTTCAACAAGCATGTCGTGCACAGGGTTGTTTTTCAAGCACGTCCCATCCCTCTCTTACTTGTTCATCCCCCACTGATGAAGAGCAGGGTCCTATGCTGCAAAGGCCTGTTTTTTTCCACCATACTATCTATTGAGTCTATAACTGAGCTGCACCACACATTCAGTAAAGGTGACCACATCATTGCTTTGTATATTGTTTCCTGAAGTATATTGACAAATGAAATAAAATATGCCTCTCCAGGGCCATGTTGTTCTTGGGTTTTAGCTTCAGTTTGTCTCGTCTTGAGTTCAAATAGACATGTTCTGAATGGGTTCAAGCTGGGACAGGTTCAGTCAATCAGACCTTATTTCTATCGCACTTTTCATACAATGTAACACAAAGTACTTTACATAATACAAGCAAAAAAGAAACCCACTAAAAACTGGGAAGCAAAGATATAGAGTGATGATGATAAAATACTACAACATGTACAGATGTACTGAGGTGAGTAAAACCATAAATGAAAGCTATATATTAATATAGATATTAAAAATAAAATAAAATTGAAGCCAAGATAGAGATAAAATAATAAAATGCCTAAAAGAGGAGATGTTTGGAAGAGAATAAAACTAGAAATAAAAGTAGGGTATTGAAAGGGGAACAGTCCACAAAATAATCATAGAATAAAAGGACATACCAGTAAAACAGCTTAAAATATATAAATAAATAGAAAGATGAATAAATAAAATTCATTTAAAAGCCAGACTAAAAAAGTAGGTTTTGAGTTTGCTTTTACAAATATTATTTAGCAGTGTTTTTTATGTGAGGGAGATCTGGCAGTTCAGTCTGTAGTTTCAGTATAGATGACAAAGCTGAGTGATTTCCAATGCTTTAATAATCAAAAACAAAACAAATGGCATGTTCTCTTTCTGCTGCCCCCTGCTGGTGGCTTTATGTCTCGCCCTGCAGACTGGGAGCTCTGACCTCTCTAATGTTATCAGATCAAAAATAACTTGTTCACCTTCCTCCTGTGTCCCGCTCTAGTCTCAGTTTGTAAAGCAACTTCTTTCTCCTTCCTCAGAAAGACATTTTGGTCATTTTGGTCTTAGGAATTTTAAATTTTAGAAATGTAGATAATGTGCTGTCAAGGTCCAATCTAATCGTAAAAAAAAAAAACACCCACCACAACAATCACTTTATTTTACACCTGTTTAGGATTAGTTTATGGTTTTAACTGTACAATACTCTTCATGCATTTAGCCAAACTTGTTATGTTTTTATCTTTAAACACATAATCACGTGCTTAATCCTCAGAGTACAGTCCCTTCATATTAGCATAAATCATAGAATCAATCCAATCTTTACTCTGAATTTCTAATTACTTCAACTTAAATTTAGACGTGGCAACAAACTGTGGCAGACGCAGAAAAAAGCAAACTGATGCAGTCAAGTACAACCACAATCATAATTTTGTAATTCACCATCACTGTGAGAGCAGACGCCTCAGCAGAGTCAGACTTCAGCCTAAAATATCTGTATTTATAACAATACAAGACATTTATTTAATAGAAATAAAATTAAAAATATCAATTGAAAATCTGACTTCTGCATATTGTGCACTGCTTCTCTCAATGCTAAATGACGGTTGCTAAGTCTGTTTTGAGAACTTTGAGAAGTGACTACTGAATGAATTAAAATCGCAACAGTGATTAAATGTATTTATGATCTAATTGGACATTGATGTTTTCATTTTGTGTGTGATGTGAGATTTCAAGGGAAAACAGAATTATATAGCATCAAAAGCTGCAGTAGGTATATCAGGGTCATTTTCCAGGTTGGTAGTACCATCTGTCTTCGACCTACAGGGGGCAGTAGCGCCTTTATGTTTTCTCCTTGTCATGTATGGAAGTTGCAAAAAGCTGCTAAGTGAACATAGTATTCATTTTATTTTGAAAATATGCTTTTCCCAAGACACTTTTTCTCAAGATACCTACACCTATGAGATTTTACCTAAAAAATATGTATAATTTTGACATGCTTACCCAGTCAACTCCGTCTGCGTCTGTCGATTTATTGGTTAATACACAGTTTTTTTAAAATATATATAGTAATTATTATTTTATTTTTTTGTTATAGTAACGTTTATTTTTTAGTTGTGGGAGTTTTACTTTGACAAATTAAGAAAAAAAAAGTCAGACATATAGCGTTAATTTGTGTCCTGGAAAAAAGGATATCATGCTTGCCAGTTAAAAATGTGCTGAACTAACACGTTTATTTAATCTTAATTATCTACATAATTCTTCTCTGTGCATCCCTACATTTAAACTTCTGAACAGGTATATACCAGTTCACACTTTCCAATCAAGACAAAGCTTATTTATGGTAATGAAGAACAAGACATTGTATAAATTGAACACTTTTTTATACCAAACAGTTTCTTTCCTCCTTATTTCCCTTGTTAAAAAAATAAACTGCATGAAACCCTGTACTGCACTTGCAGAATAAGAATACAGAGACGTTATTCTCAGGTCAGACTCTACTGTGTGAGGAGGCATCACAGGAGCAGAGCTTGATAATCAACCTGATGATCAAACACAGTTTATCTACAAAGTCATCTCTTCATGAGGATAAGAGAACAGAGAGCTACTGGATTAAATCTCAATATATTACAAGTAAAAACAAAGCTGGATGCCATCAGTTTCCTGTCTCAAAGCACTCTAGATAAAGTCTGCATGAACGCCCGTAACCCAATCTGTAACATCAAAGCTGCTGTGAACAGTTTCCCTGTGTGTCTACCCACAGACTCGTCGAACCCCTCACTCTGATGCAGAGAATACTTGCTCCAGTATCTGAAGGAGAATAAAGTAGACCACAGAGGATGGAGACAGTCTGCCTCCTCTCCGATTCTTCAGAGACCTTGATATGGCTCACATCAAAGAGAGAAAAGGAAGCCGGGAGGTGTCAGAGGAAGTCTGTCTGACCTCACGTGTGTCCTCATGCATCATGGGGAGTGATGCCAGTTTGTGGTTTAGATATTCAGATTTGGGATATTTGTGCAAAATCAGGTCATTTTGCTCAGTCCGGACTCCTTCAGAGACTTGTTTTGGAGCTGGGAGTTGTGTTTAGGGTTAAATTTACCATCTGAGTTAGACTTGACTTCTGCCCCATCCCCCCTCACCCTTATCTGCAGCCACCTATGGCCATCGTTGCCCCGGCACTAGGGTCCTTTTGTTAAGCAAAGTCCCTACTGTCTGTACCAGGTCACACCTACAAGTGTCTCTTAATGTGTGAAAGCAGACACCATGTGGGGTGTAATCACTCCCTAAAAGGCCACTTACACAAAATCCCCCCTGAGCTGAGAGCTTGTCGACGTTCATCCTCTCAGCATGGAAAAACACACAGTTTTGTTTTCTTACTGGTAAGTCTCATGCTTCCCAGTCTGGCGGCTGGGAGAAGGTACACCTTGTTATCCTGTCGTGACATCACTTATTTCTTCTTCTGGAGTCAGAAAAAAAAGAACTAAAATTAAAAATCCACTGATTTTATACATCAAGTTCAGCTTCTTTCTCATGACCACTCAGCTTGTGAAAACTGTTGCATAATGTTTCCTCCAGCCGGTCTGGAGCTGGTTTCTAAAGCCTGAGCAAATAACCCTCATGATGTCACACAAGAACAGAAGGTCTAACAAAAGGTGTATGAAATTGCATTATGGGATATGAAGGATCCAGTGTTTTGAAACTTGACCCATATAGGGATTAAAAGTCTGCATATCTTGACCTCTGCTGCACAGAGTCCTTTATCAACTTGCCTCTGAACTTTATGAGACAACAATACTGTAATACTATAATTTCATGTTCATTACTGGATTTATATACATTTTGAAAAAGAAATACATACTTATTTATTTTTATAAAGGGGTTTATTACCAGTTTCTACCACCAGATGGTGATGTTTAGCCACAGGTAAAGGCACACTCTATTAAAGGGACATTTCTCATTATATTTACCCGAACAAACAAAATCCAAACATCTTATGTCAAATGCTTTATAAATCTTAATGATAGCAGCGTGTCATAGAAAACTGCACGTTATAGCACAGGATGTTTCCAGGCGTGTACCCGCGAAATTACACCCAGTATCACAGAAACTGGTGAGGTCTACAGCAAGTCAGCGGTCATGAGAATGAAGCCACTTGCAGCCTTGTCATGCAATTCTCGGTGTAGATAAGTGATGTAACGCCAGTGGTGGACTGGCGCCTCTGTGTAACTGCAGATAATTACGGTAATTGCAGCGTGTGGATTTTTCTATGTTCCCTGAAGCTGTGTGTCTCACCCTGTTGTCTGTTGGACACCGTTGACGTCTGTGGATGCTTCATTTCTACAAACATAGAGCTCTGAACGTAGAAATCCCGGGCCTTATCACCCCCCCCCCCCCCCCCCCCCCGTCTCTGGACATAATATTACTACACTAATCGACACTTTCTGCAGGTGAAGGTTTTTTTTTATCTCTCACAAATGTTTCTCAGTTTCAATTGTAAAATAAATAAAACTTATAAATGAACCAAATAAATCTGTACATGTGATGCATTCTAATTTTTCTTTTAATTCTGATGAAAGCAGTTGGTGCAGATACAGATCTTGTTTTGTGTTGCCGTTTAAATGGCAATTGTGTCTGGGCGCGCGCTGTATGTGTGTGTATGTGCATGCGCGCGCATGTGTGTGTGTGTTCCTGTGTCGTCTCGGTGGCGCCATGGATTGCTAATTTCTGTGAGCGGCTGTCCGCTCCTCCCTGCGGCAGCAGCAGCAGTCTGGTAGCCTGGAGGAAAGCGGCTCAGCGCGGCGTCAACCTGGCTGCCAGCAGGATGACACTGCAGGTAGCTGCTGCTGGCTGACTTCACTTTAACACAGCTGTTAAAATATAAAATGCAATAATGGTTCCTGGGATGACTACATACATAGAGCTATATTTCACCATGCAATTAAATCATTGCGTGAAATATCCTTTCAATTAGCCTAAATACGTCCAGGAAACTATTTTAATTCGCTTTAAAAAGCTGCCGATTTAACATTTATAACGTACATAATGTATTTCCTTTTCCCTAAATGCAGTTACTCATACAGAAAGCGATACGTTAGTATTTTTTTGTTGACAGCGCGCACTTATTTCACATTTGATACACAAACAAGCGAATATATTTGAATATATTGAATATAAAACGTCTACATATTTAATATTACAAATTACATTACTAGTAGTAGCCTTATTTATTTGTGCAAAGTCTGAAACAATACAGTCAAGCGACACTGTCAGTGAGTCAGTGAAGTTTGTATCCACACTCAG
Source organism: Seriola lalandi dorsalis (assembly GCF_002814215.2). NCBI lineage: Eukaryota > Metazoa > Chordata > Actinopteri > Carangiformes > Carangidae > Seriola > Seriola lalandi. The sequence continues at coordinate 266,424 of NW_019524351.1, forward strand.
TCTGTTGACCTGGTGGAGTGACTGCCTCCCGGACCAATGGTATCCAATAATGACATATGGAATATGGTATTATGGAAATGAAGGAGGATGAATGAAGGGACTGGCTTGACCTGAGACATCAAGTCAGAGATTGACAGACAGAATGAGACCGGAAAAATAGTTGATTTAGCCTAGAAAATAAAAGCATCAAGTTTGTCCCTTCAGTGAGAAATTGACGACACCTAATGTGTTATAGTGCCAATAAGTGAAACGGCTTAAAATAGTATTTGCTGATAAAGGAGAGCCTTAACCATGGGTGTAATACGTCACAGTGTGTGTTGATGTAGGCCAAGTAGACCAACAATAATGTTATCATTAATAGATAATATTAACCTGCCATTAATTAGTAATTCCTCCACCTGTGTTCAAAGTCCAAAATTCTATTGATGCATAAAGAGCTTTTACTGACGGATTTATTGCACTTCCACTTCCAATGATACATAGTGGGACCAAAACAAAGTAATGCGCTTTTAATTTTACATTATTTAAATGTTTTTTTCTTTTTATGAAACGTACAATTTGTTTAAAGTCCACTTAATTTTATTTCATTTATTCTGTTTTAAATGTTGTTATTTTTACTTTCATTGCATTGTGGGGTTTTTTTTGTGCCGTATGTTACAAAAAATTGCTTTATTTTGAAAGGAAGTACCGGATACAACGTCGTTACGTATTCTGCCAAACTTCTCTCTCGGTGGTCTGACCAATCAGGTTACAGGGGGCGGAGCTCTGACAGACCACAGCTATTTCTTCTGCTAAACCTCGTCTGTTCCGAACCTGTGAGCGGTCTCTGGTCCAGCGGAGTCGTCCGTCTTTTGCTAACTTTTCTCCGTCCAGGATTTACAAACTGATGCTTCATCGTGACCGGCAGCATAGACAGGCAGAGGAGGACCGGCGGTGACAACTTTATCTGACATTTTAACTCTCTTCAAAGGAGTATATTTCTCTCTTTTTTTTAAACTTTTGGCTTGAAGAAGGAGACGTTGGTGTTTTGCGTTTCCAGTAATGTCGGACCGCTTTTAAAAACAAGAACTTTTCTGTCTCCATGCGGGAGAGGAAACATCTCGGGGAGATTTTCGGCCACGGTGTGTTTCAGTCTGGATTGTTGAGCTGTCGTGTTTCGGCACAGGAATGCCTCGTTTCTCGCCGTAGCTCCATGTAAAGCTCTTTGTCGTCCAGCTCTTGTCGCCCAGCGGACTCCGCCGCTGCCACTGGATATACGAGGACCTTCTGCGCAGTAATTCGGTGTAAATGGATCGACAGTCCAGTTTCATTTCCATTTGGCTACAACTGGAGCTCTGTGCCATGGCTGTGCTTCTCACTAAAGGTATATATAGACTTTGGTCCGCGGACAGGACGTGTTTGTTTTAGCTTCTTCAAATCAGGCTAAACAATATTTAGAAGTGATAAAACCAGATTGAACTTAAACCTCACTCAGCTGCCCTCACTGGCGACCCAAGCTCCAAAAAAAAAACAAAAACAAATTTGACACAATAATGCAAACGTATTTTAAGAAAGGGGTAATATTCTATATGCTAATATTCTTGAATTTACGTAGTGATTCAGTGACTTGTATTTACTTCAAACATACTTTTTAAACCGCCATGGAAACAACTATCATGATCCCAACCACAGTTTTTGACTTCTTTGTATAAAAGTGTTTTTATGCCCTATAGCTGATTTTTTTTTCCCAGCACAAACTCCAACTTAAACTTCCAAACTCTATGAATCATTGTTATTGATAGCCCAACACACATAAATACTAAAATCCTGTCTCATCTTCGCTGCCGTGTTTCACTTCACTAAACTCATGTTTAACTCAGTTTTGAAGCTGCCATTCATACTGAGCCGGGGCTAAAAAGCTTCAGTGCTTGGCCTGTTTCTCTGCCCCCCTCCCTCCACACCACCTCAGCCCACAAAGGGGCCTCTCCTTTCTAATGAAATATTCTCCAAATGACCTGCCCGGGCCCTGCTGCTCCAATCATTCACAGGGAAAACACTGATCTGATGAATGTGGCCCTGCACTGAGAGTTGGTGCATTCAAAGAGCAGCTACCACTGAGAGGAGCAGAATATGTTTCTGAAACTTTCAGGTGGTAGTTTTAGCTCAGTTTTTTATGCAGGAGATGGAAACACAAGGGATAACTTTTGTTTCACTATAACTGCCTTGTTTGTGGAGCTGTTTCTAAAAAAGAAATTCTGTTTTCATTTTAACTAGTTTTCATGCAAAACAGTCACCAGACAAATGAAGAGTATAGAAATCCTGCAACATATTTTGAAAGGATAAAACATATATAACATGACATCAGAAGACAGTAAAAGTCCATAAATATAAGTTGTGAAAAGAGGATTGAAGTCATGTTTTGGTTTTGTTTGGGCAGGTCCTTGGCTTAGATTTATATTGTTGCAAAGTTTGTTTAAAAAAAAAAAAAGGCCATGGATGAAGTAATGAGTGGGCCTGTGTAAAAGCAGACAGCCCTAATGATAAGGTTGCTGGAAGCTCTGTAGATGGGACCCCAGTGGACCCCCCCGTCCCCGGGCAGTCCTGACCACAAGTAAAGCTTTGCGTGCAAACTGGGGTGAAAGGAGACTCCTGCGCCGCGCTCCGGCCCCCCTCACTCCCTCCCTCCCTATTTGCAGTTTCCATTTGGGTTGAAAGAAATTGACTTTGGCAAACAAACCACTAATTATAAGCTACACGGTTCCTGTTTTATAATTCAGACAAAAATGAGCATTTGCATGAAAAACTTAAATGACGGCATAGAGGCCGAATTAGTGCAAAAGTGGAATATTCCCGTGAGGTCTTTTAAGTAACCTGGCTGTTTATTGCAGGGCGTAGAGGCCGCGAACCTTTATAATAAAGCGCTGTAGGCTACAGGCTGAATTTGACTTGGCTGAATCTGGAAAACATCACCAGAAAAGTAGTATTGTTGTTGGATATGTTCTGGTATAACTGCACTAAAAATAATCAAAATGATGATGATTAGGGAGCTGAGTTAAATTAACCTCTTGATGAACCCTTTCAAGGATCTTTGAGGGTCTCTTCAGCCCAGTTTGGGACAATCCTGACAGTCATTCCTAAACTCCTAAGCTCAGGTTCAGGCAATGCTACATCAAACAATCAGCCGAAATGTGACTTGTCAGAAATGTGTTTTAAAGCTATAAGTACAACTATAATCTTGGCACATGTTTCCCTAACCCTGCCTATTTTGCCTCTATGCATTTCCAGGAGAAATAAGGTGTTACTGTGACGCCCCGCACTGCGTGGCCACCGGATACATGTGCAAATCGGAACTGAACGCCTGCTTCACCAAGGTCCTGGACCCACTCAACGCAAACTCACCCCTCACTCATGGGTGTTTGGATCCCATCGCCAATGCTGTAGACATCTGCAGCAGCAGCAGCTCGAGGGCCGCGGATGCCCTCAGTGGGGCCGTGGGCACGACACTGGAGTGCTGCCACGAGGACATGTGCAACTACAGAGGCCTGCACGACCTGGCGCACACCAGGGATTCAACAGGTAAAGAAGAAAGTTGTTTCAGGGCTGAATGACTGGCTGTCAAGATGTTTGCTTTTCACTGAAAGCTGAAATATGAAATTCGCTTTAACTGGTTTTAAAATGATTTGACTCCCTGGGGGATTTTACGATTCCTCCTCAGCAAATATTCACCATGTTCCTCTTTCCAGAAGCAATATATTGAGCTGTAGGGTTCTTCAAACACGTTGCTGTTTATGAACATACAGGCCACCCTTGCCCCCCCACCTACTTCTTTTTCTACTTCCCAGCTTTACAGAACTTCAATTTGACTTTTAATGGGGCCCAGCTCTGGGCCTGGGAAGGCAGGGAGCAGCCAGTTTACCTTAAGCACTTGGAAAGAGATCAGATATATTCTTTTTTTTTTATTATGTGTGCACTATGTAATTTTCCAACTGAGTAGGTATGTGCCTTGTAGAATGAATATTCCCTGACAAGTCTGCATGTTGGGCAGAAATACTGGCTTGGAGAGTTATGAAAGGGTGCATAGAGAGGAAGGGGAGCTCTCCTGAGGGGATTTTCTGTTGTGACCCTGACCAGAGCAGACTACAGTTTATTAGCTCAAATTAATTTCTGGCTCTCGGGTCGGGACAAGGTGACTCATTTGTTTTTGGCCCTGCTGCCCTTTCTCACTTCCTCGCTCTCATCCGTCTTATTTCCTCTTTCTCTGTGGTCACTGACATCACTATAGAGGAGAAGCAGCTCTGTGAGAGCTTCTCATCAAGTATCAGTTCCTTCTGTCAAAGATTACATTTGCACTTAAATCAGTCACTACAATACATAAATCTGTGTATAATAATGTGTAACACATGAACATGCATTTGAACACATGAGTGTCTCTGTGTGTACAGATAGCCGGTTCCAGCCGGACAGCAACAACAGGAACCTGGTGACCCGGGTCCAGGAGCTCGCCTCGGCCAAGGAGGTGTGGTTCCGGGCAGCGGTGATTGCAGTGCCCATCGCCGGCGGCCTCATCCTGGTCCTGCTCATCATGCTGGCGCTGCGAATGCTGCGCAGCGAGAACAAGCGGCTGCAGGACCAGCGGCAGCAGATGCTGTCCCGGCTCCACTACAGCTTCCATGGCCACCACACCAAGAAGGGCCACGTGGCCAAGCTGGACCTGGAGTGCATGGTGCCGGTCACCGGCCACGAGAATTGCTGTCTGACCTGTGACAAGATGAGGCAGGCCGACCTGGGCAATGACAAGATCCTGTCTCTGGTGCATTGGGGGATGTACAGCGGCCACGGCAAGCTGGAGTTTGTATGACTTCCTGCTGGGAACTATATGACTCACCTCCCCACAACCACCCAGGACAGCCTCTCAATCGTTGGCTTTTGTTTTTTAACTTTAAAAGACATTCCCATGTTTTTCGTCCATTGGACTTTTGGGTTTATGTTTATGTCAGTGGCGAAAAAATACGAGACTGATCTCATGCCGTGTGGTTTTTGCTAGAGGAGCACTTTACTTGAAAATGAAAGGCAAAGCAGCAAGAAGCTGTATTTAAGCTTGAGAGAGGGCAGGACTGAGGTGGAGTGAGAGCTCCATCACTGCTCCTGAGGATCCTGGACTTTTACACTGAGCGCTGAAGGATTCCAAATCTGTCTTATTTGCACATTTGTAAAAAAAAAAAATCAAAAAAAGTTGTTGTTGCTTAAAACAAGAATTTTACACTGACACCAGGGTACAAAAAAGGACTTGTTTGAGGAGGAAAAAAAATTCAGTGTTTGACTGTAGGTGTGCACACTCCTCTGTGTACGTTTCATGATTCAAGCGTATTGTAAAGATTTTAAATATATATATATTTTTGTCTGATAAAACTGACTGGTGTGTGTGTGTCTTGTTCTGGGTGAATGTCCAACATCTCTCTGTGATCAGACTATAAGCTTGATTGTGAGTGTGAAAGAAAAACTTCCATTAAAAGTGACTTTTTATTTATTTCATGATTCACTCTTGTGTTTTTTTAACCATCCATGTACTTTACACCTCACTGCTGTGATCATCGCCTTTTTCCTTTTTAGAAAGGGGCAAGTGAGACGGTCGCCCTGATTTGACAGTGAGATGTTTTCCAAGCGAGGTCTTAGTGTGGCCTTGGCATGCTCTGTGTGTGTGTGTGTGTGTGTGTGTGTGTGTGTGTGTGTGTTGTGGTCCTGCCAGTAAGGCCTTGTTTTACAGTAAAGCTGCGGCATCTGTCTCAGTTGTTGTTGAACCCACTCCAGAGGTCAGAGGTTTTTTTATTCTGTCCTCCACCTCCTCACTTGCTGGATTTATCCTGGAAGTAGTGACAGTATTTATTTTATACTCACTTTAATGCCAGTAAGCACCTCCCCTATTCTGCCTGTCTGCTGAACACTGTCTCTCCTGTGTTCAGCAGCATGTCAGTAAAGGGGGACTTCGATATTAAATATATCCTGTTAAGTCTGTTAAGTGGTTTGGGACTAAATTCCTTTATTTCTGTTGCATTGATTTGCAGTAGCTACAGCCATGTTTTAAAATTTAAAACAAATCCTATGAAAAACCAGCAATGAATTGCACCAGCTAACAAGTACTGTGTCTGTATCAGAGCCTGATATATCTTGTGTTATTCCTTTGTGCTAGAGAAGCACATCAGCGAGCCACACTGCTTCTCTGGGTGACATGATTTGCTGACAAATGGCCTTCGCTGCCAGATCAGATAGTGTCAGGCACAACACTTGCTCATATATGAAATGACATATTTGTGACCTGTACTTAAAGAGCTATGTCTTCAGTAAGAACAAGTGAGCTTCAGCTAATACAGAAGGCTTTTCAAGGGATTTGTTGACAATGAAAACAAGTAAAATAACAATCTTAGTTATTCTTTGCTGTTAAAGGTTTAGTTCGCCTAAATTCCAAAGTGGTATCTAGCAACACAGATTTCTTTGGTTTTGTTTGTCCAGGTTTTCTGCCTCTGACATTTCTACCAACTACCCCGATACAATGTAAGTCAATGGAATCCCTTTTTTGAGGTGCTTGAACATTGTTGTTGTATTTGAAGAGTTAAGCAGCAACAGGTCTTTCCAGAAACAGTATCCCTGCCCCTCATTGGGACTATTTCTTTGGTAGAAAGTAGTTCCAATTAAAACATACGTGGATTACCCACAGGATTGTCATATGTAATTTGAGCCTTTAAGGATAAATGGTCTATAGAATAACTTAAAGGGACACTGGGCAGAATAATAAATTTATGTTATAATGTCATAAATGGTGCTCCACCAATTAATGGAACAAAGTATTTCTAGCCAAAATAGGAGGCAGCCACTTCCTGTCTGAAATATTGCAAAATGTGCAGTGCAAACAGCAACAAGTGGAGCGGTAAAAGCCTGGTTCTGACGGTTTGTTTGGAGCCGGGGGTTTAGGTTTCTGTCGTGCTCATTCCTCGGTCGTTTCTAAACTCTAGCTGAATATTTACATTTCCAGGAGACCACATGTCGCAGTAATCATGACAGGGCCGCAGCAGTTGGCGTATTATGCACCGTGTGCGTCACACAAAGCTAGAGACGGGAACGCTCGGGTTGAAAAGTTCACACCCTACACTGCTCCTAGTCACCATGGAAACCGCAAGTAAGACATCCTGTAAGGAGTTTAAAGTCGAGGTCCGCTTCACTGAAGAGTGTGTGTCTCTGTGCGGAGCGGTGACCCTTGTTTCTTTCCATTAGGAGGACAGGAAAACACTATTAGCAGCTAACCACTTAACGGCAGCTTGCATTAGCGAGGCCTAGCCCACGCTCAGGGCCTCCCCCAGGACTATTACCCTTGTAATAATAACAATGTCCTCTGCCTGGCCTGCCTAATGTGACTGCTGTTTTCTTTAGCCTGATTCCACTTTGCTGGCTCACCCATGGGTGTCAGGTGGCTACGGGAAGGTGAGGACATCAGCATGTATAAGCCTAAAAGATGTTTGTCTTTAGCTTTACCTTAGCAGACACAAGGACACACCCTTCTGCTTTGTTCTGCATCTTAACTCTCACCACCTAGACCACCACACACACACACACACACACACACACACACACACACCAGCACAGAGTCTGCAACCGCAGCCAGGCCTCCTCCGACATCCAGCAGTCACAGCTCAACCTCGACAAAAGCCGGAGCCAACAGCGGCGGCACGGTCATTAGCATCGGCCATTTTGAGCAGCACTAGGCAGTCAAGTTGTTTGTATTCACATGCAAATTTAATGAGGTATCCAACCGGCCTCCATCAAAAGAGCTCCAATTTGTTTTGAAGCGACTTCAAGCTGCCCCCCCCCACCACCACCACCACCACCACCACCACCAGTTTGCCAGTGGATTTTTATTGATGACAGAAATCTTTTTTTTTTTTTTTAAATCTACCTGAACGGCTTCACCTCCAGCCTCCAGCCTGCAGGTCTGAATGTTCTCCCTCCTTGGGGGTGACATTCCTGAAGCAGGGTTTACAACACACAGCGATCTAAAAGCGAGGTGCTGCCACCGTGTTGCCCCGCTGCTACCCTCACAATAACGTAGTAACAGCCCAGAGAGGCCTTGTACCCACTGTGACGGCAGCAGCATGTGAAACAATATATGAAGTGTAAACACACATGGAACCTGTTAACACCTGAGCACGGTAATGGATGCACACCTCCCAGGGTAGTAACAGGCCTTTCTAAATCCATGTATGTTTTTCTTGGTTTTCTTCCATTCACCGTGTTTCACCAGCTCCCCTTTTCCCCCGGCTGAACGCACACACTCAGATTTTTGCTTTGCCTCAGTTTTCGATACAGTTAGTTGATTAATTGATTCCTCAATCTCACTGAAGATCAGTCAACAACAATTCTGCTCAAATAATTGTTTGAATCTTTTATCAGCAATCATTAGCTGCTCCCAGCTTCTAAAACGTGTGAATTTACAATGTGTCGTCCACCTTCGTCTAAAGGCCAAAAAGCTTTATACTCGTCAGGAATGTCTGAAGCGGAGGTGGAGTGGAAAGTCTGCAGTCGTAGCCTTGTACTGGCTAAGAAAACAAACAAATTCAGAAAACATCTTCATCCGTTTGTCAACACACTGCACTGCAAATACTGACAACACAAGCAAATACACAAACGCACCGCACGTAGCGCAGATGACAACGGAGGTGTTTCCTGGGGACAGTGATGTCGCCTTGTTCAAAGCGTTGTGACCTTTGAAGTTAAAAAACGAAATGGATATATTATAATACATCAATGCAAGTGTGTCTCAGCCAGGTTCATCACTTTTTAGTGTCCCCACTTGCATTGCGTTGGGAGTATTTGCACGTGTTGACAAATTGATGAAGTTGTTTTTCTGAATTTGTTTGTGTTTTTTTTTCTTTGCATGTGTTTTCTTAAGTTGCAGTGAATTGAACTCTCAGGGCCACCGTATAAAGTGGTCGTTACAGCAGACCGAAAACAACCTTGTGATCCAAGAGGTCCTGTTAGAGTAACAGATACATGAGTTCAAGTCTTATCAGATGGTAAAAGACTGTATAGTGGTTTACAATACCACGAGGAAGGATTATAATGCCCTAAAATGCTGTCATTGCCAGTATCTTTCATTACAGTCATAATTCAGCATACGCATTACTGCAGCGGGTGTGTGCTTCCACATGTTTAGTCAGCCCTGTCAGATTCCACTGCAGTTTGTTTTTACAAAAGTTGAGCTTTACAATAAGACTACCACTTTATGAATAATTAATAAGTTGTTATAACACATTAGATAAAAAGGACACCAGTGACCTGTTGCTTGCCAAATAGTGAGTCCACATGTATCTGTACTGTTCAGCCTCATATCTCTTTGTTTTCTCCATCATCCAGGATTCGTACCTGCTGCTTCATCGCATATTTGTTACCAGTTATAAATACTAGTAATTCATTAGTAGGATTAATGAGTAATAAGCATTAACTTGTTCTTGCCAAATAGTGAGCCTGCATCAATGTATGACGTCAGACGGGAGGCTTCAGATGCTGTTAGACAATCCAACAAACACTGTGTGTGAAGCTTCTGGAGACGTTTACTTGAATATCTTTTGGCTTCTGGATAAAACAAGCAAATCAAAGAATTTACCTTGAGACCTGGGAACATATGAAGGGCATGTTTTTTATAGACTAAACAATTGATCAACTGATCAATAAATAAGAATTGCAGATCAATTGACAATGAAAATAGTCTGCAGCTCCACAGCTTCTGTCAAGGCCCCTGTGTGAAGTATTGTCTAAATCCTATGACTGATACTTGAAGGCTGTTTACCAGTCATCCGACCACAAACAAATAGAGACGTTCCGGCAAATAAACACAACTTGTCATTCTAAAAGACAGAAAAATTAGGATTTTTAATTGACAAATCTGAACGGCTGCAGAAACAAATCATCCTCTGTGTTGACAGACATCCGCTGGAATAAGACGTGATCTAAATATTTAGCCAATTCATTTCCTTCCAGTGGATAAAACTACGGCTTTAGTGCGTGTCCTCATTTACCTCACCCCCCTCCCCCATCTAAACATTTACCCCAGTGTGTTGTTAACATTTAGATATAAATCTGCTCCAAAAGAAAAATAATAATGTTGGGAATGTTTACAGGAGGGCCCGGGCTTCTTCAAGATAAATGTCAGAGTATGTAAATAGCGAAAAAAGAGAAAGTTTTGTTTTGCTCCTAAACGAGGGATTTCCAGCAAAGTCGAGCAGGAAAGTCTAAACAAAATGGCTCATATGCACACACTCTTGTCTGCAGGCCTGTAGGCATCTCAGATACAGGGTTTTAGTCCTTGGTGATGAGCTGTCAGCTGTCTGAAGTGTCAGGTGCAGGTCCACTTTCTCAGGAGCTTCATGGTGGTGACACACGTCGTCCTCTTTGTGCAGCTAAGGGCACTCGCTGGCCCCTATCTGTCAGCTGAGGGCCCCTGAAGACAGATGGCAGAACAATGTGGGCCCCCCTTTTACTGCCCAAGAGGCCGACAGTCCCTCCAACCACTCATCCACCCGTACGTGACATGAATGGGACCATGTACTGTACATGAGTGGTAGGAAAAATGAAACCACCACCCGAACTCTTTATATATGGAGTATCACTCTTCAACATGTGGAGAAGACCAAAGCTTGACTCGCCTAGTTATGGCAACAGCTGTTACAGGAACTGGGAGCAGGAGGGAGGGCACCCAGAGGTGTGGCAACCTCCTAAAGCTTGCATGTGTACTAAAAGGCTCCCTCAAAGCTTTTGGACTTGGCAGCAGGCCAGTGCTCTCTACCTGGCGGGGATGTGCAGTGTAGCCTTGGGACTTGATGCTTGCTGGCTGGCTCTGATGCGTGTTCATTGTGTGTGTTGATCCCAGGGATTACCGGGCTGAAAGCAGAGAGGTTTGACAACGTCTCTGTGTGCGCGGCTAAAACCACTATCAGAGTTTAGGAAGGGGTCTAAAATAACATGTGGTTGGTGAGATAGAGTCTAATCCTGTACCAATACAGGAAGTTAAACTCCAGGATTTTAGCTGTGTCCCAATTCCACACTGCATACTAATTCCATCTAATTCTAGTATCAGTGAGTGTGCTATGTTGTTATTGTCACCATAAACTGTGGGTCAACTGTCTATGAAGAATAAGAATCTGGGTTGAGTCACAAAAATAGATTCAGGTGCTTTTATTTACAAAAATAGTGAGGGGGGAAAAAGCCACCCCCAGAGAGCCACACCCTCGCGAGCCTCAGTAGCCCCTCCCCCTCGACCAACCAACAGCTGATTAAGTCAATTATCTTCTATTTCATACACTCTGCACGTCTGCTGCCAGTTCTCACAGTAAACACACATAATTCATTAAAGGAAACACAATCTCTGAGTTAAATAACTTAAAGAAACCCCAAAACTGTGCCACAGTTTCATGAATTAAGTAACACAACCAGTGAACCCAGTTAAACATGGTATCATCTGCCATCAGCACACCTGTGCAGGTCACCACTGCCTCTATATAAGACAGCATTATGCAGCAGCTTTGTTTCAGTCCCAGGGACTGTGGAGGAGAGATGCATCAGATTATGGTGAGACTTTGGTGCGGTCTGTAATCAGTGACAGGGTCTTTGTCACATTCTTTTTTACATTTTGTTATTTTTTTAATCTAATTTTGTGGTGTTAAAGCAGCGTTATGAACACATAAGAAAATAGAAATAACCATCAAATCTTTGGGGGAAAAATCTTTTTATATTAAGTTAAATTGTTAGTGACACTCCAGCATGATTGATATGCGTCGCCATGTGTATCGTGTCATTTCCTGTTGGTATAAAACTTTTTTTGCTAACTGCTAAAATAGTAGGCCTATACTATGACATTTAATATATAGTACAATCTGTAAACAGTATGTATTATTTTCATTTTGTAAAGTATTTGGATTACATATTTTGGTGTGCAGACATCTATCTGATGAAGGCAAGATGGCCGAATGCATTTGTACTGTCATTTTGATGGAATGACACAGTGAGGCTGCCAAGCAACCAGCTGAGACTATAAATTAAAGAAATTAGATATGACATGTTAATTAATTAGTGGTAGGCAGATATTGATTAGTTGGGACCGAGCTAGGCTAGCTGTTTCCCCTTGTTCCCAGTCTTTATGCTAAGCTAAGCTAACCAGCTGCTGGCAGTAGCATCGTATTTACTGTGTATGAGTGTATTTCCTGTACCACGTATACAGTTTAATCCTCTTTGCATTAATGATAGAATACTGTTAGAACATGGTCCTTCTCTATAGTTTGATTTCTAATGTCAGACTCAGTTTCATTCTAGTGTTTGAACTTTGTTTATTGTATTTCTTATCTGCCTCCTTCAGGTTGCTTATCTCTTCTTACGTTTCGTGATTTATGTGACTTGGCTGCTGTAATACTGCAGTTACAAAGTACTCTATCTCACTATGTATCTTTACCAGCACGAAAACAAAACACAGCACATACAGGTGCTCATAAAAACAGCTTTTTCCAGCTGCGTAGCGTGATCATTTTTTTAATTTTGTAATGCTGCTACAGTAGAAATACTTTATAATTCAATAGATGATATAATGACTCTTTATATAATATCATACATGGTTTTCTGGTTGGAGGACAGTCACTTTTACCTCATGTTGCAGCTTTAAAAGGAAACAGCTGAAGGTGTATGATGAATAATTTTTAGCTGTTGACAACTTCACAGCCGTGACAGGAATTTAATCCACTGCAGCTCACTGTGATAAAGACTCTTGCAGACTAAATACTGCGGGCTGACTGTATAGCTATACATATTTTTTTACCTCTCCCTCTCCATCTAGTGTTTACTCTGGCTTTGTGGAGTGGAGGCAGCCGACAGAAATAATGCTCCGGCGTGTATTTTGACAGAGAAGACCCACCACTTCACGCCGCCAAAGGAGTCTACGAGTGATAAAAGCAAGTGGAGCGCTGAAATCCTCTGCTGTCTGACAAAATGAATGTATCTGTTTGTTTATGTTTGAGCGCTCGCTAACTGACACAGCTACCACACGATGAGTGTACTGCCTCAGGCATGTAAAATATAATGTCAAAAGAGCTGCTGTATGTTGGGGGAACACTGGGTAATTATTCTCCTGCTGAAGGCTTCATGACATTTCCTTGGGAACGTTAAATGCCTGAAATTAATTTTTTGGGAAAATGTCTACATCAACCATGAGAGACTGAGATAGAGCAGTTAATACTATGGGGCTGAGTGAGATGTCAGTGTAGCAGAATGTTTGGGAAATAAACAAAGTCTGGGTTTATAATGAGCAGGGAACATAAGTGGATGAATTGAGAATATAGAAAGGATAGCTTTAATGAATGCGTGTATCAGTAGTAAACTACAAAGCAACAGACACCGACATCACCACCACCACCTCTCTTTCCAGTCTTGTTCCCTTGGGGAACGACCGGATACTTATTAGCCAGTGATCCAGCACGAGGCCCTTAACCTGCCCCCTGTAGCACAGACACTTCAGGGTCAATGCTTCCCCCAACATACCCTCATCTGCTGCCCCCAAAGCACACTTACATACAGGCACAGAAACCTGATTAGGCCTGAAATGTACCGTCAGCGTGAAGGGTTGAGTTAAGGAAGTTGTTTGAGTTTTGTACACTCATCTGCTTTAACATGTGTCTTTACCTTCAGTGTGAAAGCTCATAAACTGAGGTTAAAGTGACACAATGGATCCTGGAAATCACTGTGTCATGATCCAACTTATTATTGATAAAACTGTTGGTTATATTGTTCTTGATGTTGTACTTTAGTCTGTGGTTTTTAAACATGCTCTATGAATTCATTTGACTTGATCATAATTTTTTTTCATAAAAAACAGATTCAATTTCTGTCACAACATAAAAAAAGTTTCTACCTTACACATAAACTTAATGAATACTTGGTGGGACCTCATACATTTTATTTGAATTACCTGGTAATTTATGTTGTAACTACAAGATTAGCTAAACTATAGTTGCACTGCAGCCCATGAGATGTCAGGGGCCTATCATACTTATGGTTTTACGTCATGATCTTTTATATTTTTATTGTCCTTATTGAAATATTCCCAAACTGTATGTTTTATTATATAAATACTTCTACTCACCGCTTATTTAATTAAGTTATTTTCTTCTTAAAAATTACAACATGATGCTTGCTGGGAAATCCTAATTTGACCAATGAGCTTGCGATAACTTGCGTGAGTGGACGTCAATTCTTTTTTTCCTCAACCTATTAGCAAAAACAATGTTCTTCAGCTAACGGAGGCTTATGTTAGCAGCGTAATGTCTTAGCAAGCCCCAACAATAAAACGTCGGGCAGAAGACGAAGAATAACAGAGAACAGGAGGAGTTTACTGCTGAACTGACGACATTAGTTTTTTACTCGCCATGTTTCAAGTTTATCTAATGCTAGCTGTGTTGCCGTGCAGCCGGAAGCTAACGTTAGCTGGAGCGAGGCCTGGGATTTGGACATGCGCAGTGTTGTTTACGACTTTGCTAAACAGCGGACGAACTTCTAATGGGTGAGTACAGTTTTCAGTTTTTTTTATTGAGCGGGATCAGGGATTTAAATGTACGGTATTGTCATTGTCGCCTTTCATTCGTTGGAAAACGCGCAGCTACTGTAATTTGTGAGTTTTAACATGTGGCTGCTGTGGTATTGATGATTAAGTCTATCAATACAAGTGATTGTGCGATCAGGTGCTGTCATCCATTCATTCATACCGTGTAGACCCAAAATGAGCTGCTGTGCTTTTCTTGATGTTTTTTTTTTGTTCTATTTTTTGTTCTGATCAAAGGCTAGTTTGCAGGATGGGAGCATCTTCTTTCAGTTTGAGCCAATGATGTCTTATCAGTTATTATTGACCTTAAACACAATTAAAAAGTTCAATTGCAAACTGATAATTCAGTTCAGATAATATGTAGATACAATATACATAATTGAGTTACTTGAATTTTGAGCAAATTGTAAAATTTGTAATGATTTAAAATTCTAAAAGATGTTGCACCAACTCAAAGGCAAAACTTTTTGAATATTTGATATTAATATGGATTTTTCTCATGTTTTTCATTTGTACAGTTTTATATTTTACTCTTAAACATATATATATATGTCACTTGCTTGGATTGTATTTATTGCCCCATATGACTATGCTGCTATAATAGTTTTTTTTTACCATGGCAAAAAGTAACTTTCTGAA
Organism: Seriola lalandi dorsalis; assembly: GCF_002814215.2. Lineage (NCBI taxonomy): Eukaryota > Metazoa > Chordata > Actinopteri > Carangiformes > Carangidae > Seriola > Seriola lalandi. The sequence goes on from NW_019524351.1 coordinate 281,668, forward strand.
TATAGAAAGTAAATTCATAAGCACAAACTAAATATAATAATAGAATATTTGTATCATTCCACAAAAACCCATAATGCTTGACTTCTATGCTGAGTATCACTCAGACATCTTAGTCAGCCAAGAGCCATGTCCACCCAGAAGGTTTACGTGGTTTGTCAGTAGAGTCCAGGCCTGCACCAGGACTCTCTGTCCTGTTTGTAAATCAGAGCGTGCAGAGATAAATAGCAGTTCCTCTGCTTATCTGACCCTGGATCTGCTCTGAAGCTCCCTGAAGCCTTGCAGGGCCAAACTGGCATCCAGAGGGGAAACGGTACAGGCAGGACAGGTTGTTTCTTTACTCTGTGGTGCTGTGGCTGTTTTTCTAGGCAGGTTTGGTGTGGCTGGTGGTTGCAGTGTTAAGCAACCTCATCCTAACCTCGCAGCTTGAAGCTCTCAGCAGGACGCCTCTTGGAGGTGTGTACCTGTGTAGCTGAGGACAATTTTCAGTTTTCACACACAGTCTTAATAAGAACATCTGTGAAGCTCTGGTAACTATTGCAACCACTTCCATATTGAAAACAAAGTGGTCATCTCCAACTACTCCCTCCTTGAGGAAGATACTTCAGATCCAATGTGTTCCAGGTGCTTCACACTAGCTGGCTGACTTTCCAAGAAACAAGAATTTCCCTGATGGTAAATAAATACAAAAACAGCTCGAGTACAGATCCCAGGGTACCTCCTTTACCTCAGGACAGAAGGGGGAAGTTGACTTCCAAACATAAATATGTCAGGACGCAGACTTGTCTGTGGGGATTTCCTCTGACCAGGTCAACGAAAACAAACAGGGGGCTTCCTCTGTCCACTCCTCACTGAACTGGGAATCGGGAGGTTCCCTGTAGCTAACAGAGCCTCACAACACTAAACTCCATCAGTCAGGAGTGTCTACAGTAAGTGTGTATTTGTACAGGTGAAAGTTAAAGAATAGACCACACTTTAAACAGTCACTGCACAAGATTAGGTGATCAGAGTCATAAATCCCTGCTGTGATGAGGCTGAGAGACATTTATTTAAAATTATTTTTGACCAGAACTCATTTGGATTAAAAATCTCTTCTTGAAGCAGCAATAACAAGTTAGAGACAAACATCATAGAGGTAACAGAAAATATGCCAAACTTAAACAAGAATGTGATTATAAAATCATGAATCATGACATGTTGCACCTCGACCAGTCGCAGCTTTATGGCTTTTATGACCGTACTACACTAGATGCTACTTTATTTGTCCTCTAGTCTGACAAGCTGCATGAGATATAAGGAGCAATATAGTTTTTATTTCAGTGCTCCATGCCTGTTGGCTGCAGCCATTGTTGGGCTGATAATGTGTGGTCTGATCCTGGCATAAGGCTAGTCAGTCAAATCTAATGAAAGACCTCAGGTCTTCAGTATTTTCAAATTTAATCCATTGGTTTCTACGGCACACATGGTGAAAATGGGTGTCAGAAATATTGTACAGTTATTTTTTAAACAATCTCCTAAAACACTGTACTGCACTTTAGTTCTTGGCAAACATTACTCAAACAGTAATAGCACATTTGTGAGGGACTGTTTTCAGCTGTGGATTAATACACATTTGGTGTTCTTGTGAGTGTTTCCAGCAGCAGGATGGTCTATATGTGTTCCAATCAAAACAAACTACAGAGTGTTTTTATGGTAATGAAGGAATTGGCAACAGTGGCGCTCCATGGCAAAGTATATACACAGTAGATATGTGTTTAGGAGGATCAATTAATTGTGGGTTTTTGCTGATAATGAAAAAAATACAATATTCACAGAGTTGAGAACAAAAGCAGAAGCTTAAGTTAATTGAAATGCCACCTATTCTCGTCGTGCAGTTGAGGAGTATGGAGGGAGGAGCGGGGAGACAGAGGGAGAGCAGCAGGCCTTGCCTCTGCGCCCTGCCCAGCTCTGCTATTCATCATCAGGTGGAAAGACTGTTTACTGCCGGGGTCAAGGTCCCAGGCACATGTTTACGGGCGCTCTCAGAAGAGCCATTGTTGTTAAAGCATACCCCGTGCATGCAGCGGCCACACTGAAGATCATATCTAACAGGGCCCCTCTGCCCTGGGGCAAAGAGGAGCCCATTTTAACCATATTCATAAGTTCAAGCCACAAAAGGACATTTAAAACCCATTTAGTTTCAGGATAAGACATCCGCCATGCTTGGTTATCTGTCTCCTGTGGCCTTCTCCACCCTTATTTATTCCTCCAAGTTAATGCAAATGTCATTTTATTTAGCCCTTGATTTCCCTTGAGACATGTTGAATTAAACATAACAGTACATTTCCATGGCCACTCTTTATAATTCCTGAACCTACGAGCTGGAAGCAGGAGCTCTGGCATTCATTTGCAGTCTTTTCTCAGTGTGGGAGGTTGTGTGACCACTCTAACCTTTTTAACATTAAAGTTTTTTCCCCACTCAAAAGATCTTTGTGATAATCCTCTCCTTCCCCCCTCTCTGCTCCTTTGATTCCCTGGTGGGGTGTACAGGAAAACGCTTTTACTGCAGCCCTGCTTCTCTCCTCTGTCCGTCACGTCTCTCCTTTCAAGCCCAGCAACACCACACTGTTGCTCAGCCCGGCTCAGCTCAGTGCAGGAGCCAGGCAGGAACGTCCTGTGTGGTTAAAGTGGCGGTGGCGTCCCTCATCTGTGGAGCATTAGGGGAGAGAGACAGATTGAGGCTGTCTCCCCAACACTGGGCAGACCTGTGCAGTCTGCAGCCAGTGTCCGAGGGGGGGGCTGAGGCCGTGGTCAAAGTAACAAACTAAACCCATTTTGACTGAATGTTAGTTAGTCATTTTAAATCAGGATCATCACTTCAACATTGGCAATTTGATTCACTCAAAGGACGTGTTTGGGATTTATTTTAGGGTTAGGGTCAGAATTTTTCTAGTGTATTTTAAAGGAATAGTTTGACATTTTGTGAAATATTCTTATTTGCATTCATGCAGTGAGAGAACACTGCAGGCCAGCTGATTCTGTTTCTAGCTAAACTAAGCTAACTAGCTGCTGGTGGTCTTTGAAAGTTGGAGTCTTTTTAGAAAGATTGAAATATTTCTTGTGTTTCCTTGCTCATCTGACATCATCTTACAACTAACAACTGTAACAAGCTAATTACAGCTTCAGCTAAATAATTTCCACAGAATGAGGGCTGGGGATGTTGTTCTGTTTTTTATAGTATAATAGGAGAGGAGGATTGATTACTGACCCATAACTTGTTCGCCTGAAAGGACTGTATGAAGTTAGACTTAAAAGATCCAAAACTATCTTTTGAGTTTATTTTTAACTCTGTAATTTTACCTCCACTGAGGTGACTTGTCGGGACGTCTCTGCTGGAGCAGGGGATCTGGTACTCTTTCCAACCCTGTGCCGGAGGGAGTAGTGACAGGGGGAGAGGGATGTGGGCATGGGGATGATGGCGGAGTAGGGAGTAGGGAGGGGGGAGAGAGGGTGAGGGTTAGTGTGGCAGTCTGGGACAGAGAGACATAATTTAGACCAGAGGTGGAACCTGAGAGCCCCGCAGTCTGACAGGAAGCACTGGCTTAACTCCTGTCCCATTGAGATGACAGGAGGCCCGGCCTGGCCTGGTACGGGGTGGCTTTGATGGGATCTGTGCTACCTTTAGCTCGAATAAGCCTCAACTTTTTACACTGTTCAAAAATAAATTTGTATTTAATTTTTTTTTGTGTATTTCTGCATTTATATAATATATTCCAGCATCAAAATATAAATCTGTCTTGATTCAAGAAATTCCAACCTATTTCTTTAAACCGGATAAAGTCTGACAAAGTTTTAACATCATGTTTATTCAACATAATAAACAAACTGAAGCTATATTTTTACTTTATTTGAACTAATGCTGACGCATTGTTTACACTCTCATTTGCTATTCCCCTTGGGCATTGTCTATATACTTGTAACACATGAAAACACTGCAGTTTCTCAGTAAATTAACGGGATCGAGCCCAGGCTTCACCCAGCCTGCGTTGGGTACCCCATCTGAGAAAAAACAAAACAAATCACACCCACATCTTGTTCTGAGTCAGTCGCTGCCTCCGTATGAAACACTGAGTGATTGACACCATCACTGATGTTCTTGTTAATAAGTCCATAAACACTGCGAGCTGGCTGACTAACAGACTGGTGCCGTGTTAGAGCCTCTGTCTGGCACAGTGGAAAAAAAAAATCATGAAGCCTGTTTAACTGCCTCTGCTTTTAATATGGCGTTGCAGGGAGAATCTGCTCCTATTAAAATAAAATGCTGCATTTAAAGCAGAGCCGTGTTGAGTCTAAAGAATCTGCAGTCTAGTCCAGCAGCTTCGTCATTTAAAACCAGGTTTGTGAATATAGGTAGAGCTTTGTAAAAGCAGGAGGTTTTAACAGGTTTATGCTTTATCAATAAAAGTGGAAAGTTATAGGTTAAAACTACACAACAGCGTGTGTAAAGCACATACAAAAACATGCAAACATTACCTCAAGTCACATGAACTCAAGTCCCTTTGTTATACTTGCATAACGTCAGAATAGTGAGCAGTTCGTGTGTGTGTGTTTGAGCATTTTAAACACTTAGTCCGAGTCTGCTGTGTACATGTGAATGAGAGAAAGACAGTGTGCCCCTACGACTGGATTAGTGTGTGTATTTGTGTGTGTGTGTATTTGTGTGTGTGTGTGTGTGAGAGAGACATATCCGCTGTTGGCGAGACCTTTCTGTTCTCACAGCAGCTTCCAGGAATTTTTCATCGTCCATTTCCCTGTTTTCATGACCAAGGCTGTGTGATGTCATCTCCATGAATCTCAAACACTATGACGGTTATTCCTCTGATTTCCCCTCTGGTGCTTTTTGCACATAACCGTACTGTAAAAATCAAATTAAACTGGCTGGACTTGAATCTCCACATTCACCGCTTTTACAGCCGGTGCTGCTAATGCTGCTAATGCTAACTTTGTGCTCTTTTGTTTACATCTTATTTTAGCCTAGCTGTGTCCAATTACGTGCAGCTGCAACAATCCAGCTTCACCACAAGGATCATTAAAGTTTCATCTAATCTCATCTTAACTCAATGAAGACCACATTGTCACAGGAGGGTTTTTGTGTGTGTGTTTCTTTTGACTGCAGGATGGCGGAAACTCCACGACAGCACTCTGTCCCGTTGTAGTGTCCCTTGGGCAAAGCTTGAGTTAACAAGTGTCTCTGTTTGTGCAGGCAAATGAATATGCAAGTGGTGTTGGGGGGGTGGTGAAATCATGAGCATGCTGAGGGGGACATGGCAGCAACCCTGTAAAACTGCAAACAGGAACCAGATGAGGTGCGATTAGCGCTGACAGACTGACAGGCAGCCCCCCCCCCCAGCTTTCTCTGCTGAGGAGTGAAACGCTGTTTGGTCCGACCACAGACCCAAAACTGTCCCGGCTACATGGTAACTTTACATCACATCTCCCCAGTGAGGATCATATTGAGTAAAATGGGTTCATTACGGACTGGTGGAAAGGTCTCTAGTGTGTAAATGAAGTAGCATCCCGATGCCAAACCATTTGAATCCCAGCTGAATTACGAGTCGTAGAAACAATTTGTCCCTCATTTGTAAGCATCTGCAGCATCACTCCTCATCCAAGAGTTTCCCCTTCTGCAGGATTCATTCGCACTAAATCAGAGCTTCAGAAAAACGGCCTAAAATGAAACATGAATTCATAACCACACTCTGGATCGATTTCCACATTTTCTCTCAGTTCCCATGGCCCCGCTGCGGTGAGGTTTCTGGACTCTCCTCCTGAACCGGTGCAAGCAGTTGCACAATGAAGACAGCTGTGGAGTGGTCCAAGATGCTGGGTCTCAAGGTTGGGCAGCCAGTTTCTGTTTAATTAGATTTAAGACACAGACACCGACATAACCAGGACAGGATGGTTCTCACGACCTGTGGAGAACTCACACTCTGCTGGCTTATAATCACATTTACGAAGTCATTACCCCGTCGTGTTCACGAGAAGAGGATGTGACTGGCACTTTTAGCCACGCTAGCATCAGGGCTGTAGGGGTTGATTCAGTGATGAGGAGTAACAATGGGCGTAGGTCTGCGTATGTACAGTAGGGACTACCAGTATTTGAGTGAGCTCAAAATTGGAGTGAAGTCATATTGGATAATTCCGATGTGCCCTCCCAGAGGCTACATCTCCAAGACTACCGATTTTAAGCATTCTTGTATTTGATTGGCTGAAAGGGCAGGGCCTATCTGGAGGCTCACATCATGTAGAAACATCACACCCACTGCCAAACAGCAGTGAGAGAGGATCAATGTGCTTGAAATTGCAGATGACCCCTTTTCCTCTTCTGCCTGAACTACACAGCACACATTTTTTATCCATTCTAACATGTTTTGTACTTTGGAATAGTCCTGCAATGCATATGAGGAAAATTTGTGATGTTCGCTAACACTGTTCAGTGTTGCAATGACTTGCGATAAATAAACAATTATTGAAGTGTACATTTACAGTTTTGCTGAGTGTAGCTGAATGAAGAACACAGACAAACGTCACTATCGGTCATCTCCTCCATCCTCCTCCCTCTGCTGCACCTAACCTTGCTGAGAGGGGCGGCTGCTGTCTCAGGCTGTGGTTATGTTTACAAAAGTTTGTGTCAAATGAAGCTGCAGTCTACACACAGAAAATCTTCCTTTTTAGCTTATTCATAACAGTTGACTATTAGCTTAAGGTTAGCGCGCTGCGCTCGTGTTAAACCGTGGTGGATGTGAGAAATTTAAATTTTCTACGTGTTTAAAGCTTGTTGAACAGGTGGTGCAATGAAGGACACTAATTGCTATTTTCCCCCGCCTCTGGGCTGTCAGTCTTTTGCGATGTGTTTATTGCACATGTTCAAATGGCGATGACGATGAAAATGTGATTTATTGGTCAGCAGTACTACCTTCTAGCCACATGTATTTAAAAAGAAACCCTGCTAGCTACCTAACGTCACGAGCCTCATTGCTAATACTGATTCATCACTGGATTAGCAGCATTTTACTGTTGTAGCTGGTCAGAGTGGCGCTTATGTTAAATGTGAAATCAAGGGGTAAAAGAGGAACTGCAGCACTGGTCAGCTCCTGACTTTTATATTCAGTTGATGTCAGATGCTTTTTCCTCTTTTACTGTTGACTGTGTATAGTTTTTATCTAAATGTAAATACAGATCTTATATGTTCATAAAGCATTCGGTTGGCAGCATTAAAATGTCCTCTTTGTTTTGGTGGGGCTGTTGTGTTCCCGACCAATATTGAGACCAAACCTACACACCCTTGGTAGTAACTACATATACACGCAGGTCCACCACGCTGCAGTTTTACCCAGCACTTCTCACTGTTCACACATACAGCCGATACTCTCATGCTCCCTCCACCACCCCATCATTTCCATATTGTTGATTGAACTAAGATTTAATGTTGTGGCATGTTTGTTAGAGGAGGATTAGCTCTCCAGCAGATCCTCGTTCCTCTTTGGATTCTGACAGTAAAACCATTTGCTATAAATGACCAATTCCTTGATGTGAGTGTACTTGAGTAGGTTTTTGTCCTGTTTCAGCGTCTTTTTAATCTTCATGACAACGGCTCCAGACTCCGGCTCCAAACATGTCCGTGTGATTAATGGTCCTCATAACCTCATAGAAAATCCCGCGAGGATGATTTTCCATATTTAGTTATTCCCTTTGAAGCTTGTTTTCCACCAGTGTGTGTTACATTGCGATGCCTCGTGTCGCGCGCTGTTTATTCGGCCGCCTCTTATTTAACAGTTCAGTGTATTTCTGCTCCAGTGGCAGAGTGAGTGACAGGGGCCCGCTGAGCGCTCTGCTAATGAAACTCATTCCCCTACATGTCTGTCTCCACAGTAGCTTTACCCCCCACCCCACCC